>NC_057810.1:166903667-167203667 GCF_018294505.1 Triticum aestivum
GCCAAATCACCTTCTCCCCGGAAAGCTCCCTTTTCCCGAGCCGCGAAACCTCAGCCCCTCCTCCATGGCGCCCCCACCGCACCAATTTCACAGCCGCCCTCCACTCTAATGCCGAAGACACTGTCCATTTTCCGTCGTGCACTGGGCCGTGTGCCTCTTACTCCGTGCTGCTGGAGCTGCCTCGACGACGGCTGTGTGAACCATACTGGAGCCGATTCACCCCCGCCGTTGTTCACGGTGCCGGAGAGCTCCAACTTCGGATCGGTCCAGAGTCCCGGCGCTGCTTTCCCGTAGCCATCGACCATCGCGACATCGTTGTTTCCCTGCCGCCGGTCGCCACCGCAACCGCGCCGGCCTCACCGACTCGGCAGCTGGAACTGCCTACTTCACCATGCCGCCAGATAGCTCGCACCCTCATCTCAAATCACTTTATTTAGGCATTAGTTGTCTGAATTTTTATTCTGGGCCAATCGATTCCCAATGGGAAGCAGAACCCCTCGAGGCGACGGAGCTCCTAGGCTTCCGGTTGGCTGGTGTCTAACATAAGGGTGCGAGGCCGCAAGTTTTCCGTGGAAGTAGCGCTTAGATGTCTATCTTAGAGTTGCGTGGGTTGAAGGTATCGCCGCCGCCGGATCTGGATGACGAGGAGTCTTTGTGGATTGGCCCGGGGGTGGTGCAACCATGGCAGTGCGGTGGGGCGGGGAGCGGGGTTTTGGCCGGGGCCACGGACGGCGGAGGCAAGCTACTCTGTGTTGGTCGCTGGCTCTTCGGGGAAGATTCCGAACAGTGTCAGCCGGGAGGCACAAGACGGCCATCAAGCCATCTGGCATAGATCGGATAGTACCAAAATAAAATAAAATTGTGTGACCCCAATTTAGTCTTCAGTCAACAAACGTGTGACCACTCTTGTACCTTGTTGTTGATCTCTTAGTGTATTTCTTCAGATCAAAAAGATATGTCGTTCTTAACATTATGCGTTATCTACATCTTCAAACACACCGTATTCCGACTCACCGCAGCTGCTCCAACAAGGGAAGCATACACCAGAAGGGAGCTATAGTCCCCACTCAACAGTTCCCTGCATCAAATGCGCGTGCCCGACATGGATAGCCACAACAACTGCAGGGCCATCGACAAGTTAGCACATGATGCTCACTCCTATCGATGGCGGCCAGATAGGTTGTGCCCTCATCTTACTTGTGTGCAATATTTATGGCTTTGTTATTCATCTAAGCATGGAAAATATATTATCACATTTCACTGTATATTCATGTTGATCTCTTACGGGTCTTGTTCAGGAGTTAACGTTGTTCCATAGTTCAGCTAAGATACTTGTTCTTTAGGTAATGTTGTTCCAGTTATCATCCATCAGCCAATGCTATCCCACAGGCTGGTGATTATAGTATTATACCACTTCTAGTATTACCTATGTGGTTCTTTAATACTTTTGTGTGCCATCTAGTTAATCTCGAGTACAAACGATACATATTATGTAGCTTTCATATATGTTCTCCCTTTAGTTTATGAGACCTGTTGCTGCTAGTTAACCCCAGTCCTACTATTTATGTCGTCTCCTACAGGCACTCATTACATAAATCTAACTACTAGTTGTCTTCCATGCATGTTAGATATAATTGCACACACTGATATATCCACAAGAACCTCACGGAGCAATGTAAAGGCCAATAAACTTGATGTTAATGATACCCAATATGATGGAACATGTAAAGGCAGTTCTTTAGAAGACTTGCAGAAAGATGATGAATCCTCTTCACCCCACAAGGTCCTTGCTCTAACTTGGCCTGTGATATGGGTAGAACATGCATATAATGTCATGGAGTGTATCTACTCTGTTGCAATGCCATGTGCTTAGCATGCTGATCATGCATGTAAATATGTCATGCCTTCCTGTTTTTCAGTCCCTATTCCATTCATGATAACATGTTTTCAAATTCAAGTATTTTCATTCTACTCTATCACAATGCCATCTGCTTAATTTGGACATCATGCTTCTGAATATCTAATGCATTGTTATTCATCAGTATGTACTTCATCTGTCTACCATACCATGTTTTTTTACATTGAAGTGTTGTTCTAGTGCTTTGTTGCAATGCCATCTTAGTTTCCTAATCATACACGTGTATGTTGCCTTAGTTTTTTCTGTACGTATTCCGCTAGCATACAGTTTTACATTCAACTAGTGTTTTTTTTGCTGTGTTGTCCTGTCGTATCCCTAGCTCTTACACCATACTCCCTCCGTACGGATTACATGTTGCCGAAATGGATAAAAAGGATGTATCTGGAACTAAAATACGCCTAGACCCATCCATTTTTTTGGATGGAGGGAATACATGTAATATGTCATGCCTTTCTATTATTCAGTACCTATTCTATATCTCTGTTGTAGCATGTTTTATAATTAAAGCATCATTCTTCTATACAAGGCATGCAAGGGGAAGACGACTATGTTAGAATCTGAAGGGTTACAAACAAGGCCTTTGCAAAAGATCCAAACGCCAGGAGATAATAAACAACTCTAGTTTTTATAGATACTGCTCCAGCATTGAGAAACCCAACTCCTACTGATAATAAGCAGATTCCATTGGCCAAAGAACTAGTCCGCTCTAGTCCAGCAAAAATATGTCAACTCCATTCTAAGAAGCGTGTGTGTATCCTTGCATCATGAAATTTTATAGCATGTTGATCATATTTTCTACATGTTTCTTACCCATCTCTCTTTTAGAAAATAAGATTAACAGATAGAAGAATTTCTGCACTGGTATCGTATGTGAGGAAAGATTCTTACAGGAATTCTCTGTGCTCCAATGCAGATGTAAGTACCTGTTGTATATCACTATATTTTTACATCAGCATGTATTTTGTTAATCGGCGTAAATCCAACCTTTATCTGATCTAAATTTAGTTGTAGCAAAATGTATGATTAAAGGCCACAATGTTGATTTTTGTAAGGAAAACTGTCTGGTAGTTTTGCATCCTGAGCTGCATGAGTGTACTATCTCATATTAGTGGGTTTGAATGCTTTGGTTCTGCAGTGGGTTTTCAGTGTTTTTTTTACTGTGTTGTCATGTCGTATCCCTAGCTCTTACGTCATACTCCCTCCGTCCGGATTACATGTCACAGAAATGGATAAAACTGGATGTATCTAGAACTGAAATACGCCTAGACCCATCCATTTATTTCCGGATGGAGGGAATACATGTCAATATGTCATGTCTTTCTATTCTTCAGTACCTATTCCATCTCTGTTGTAGCATGTTTTATAACTGAAGCACCATTCTTCTATATAAGGCATGCAAGGGGAAGACGGCTATGTTAGAATCTAAAGGGTTACAAACCAGGTCTTTGCAAAAGATCCAAATGCCAGGAGATAATAAACAAACTCCATTTTCCATAGATACTGCTCCAGCACAGAGAAACCCAACTCCCACTGATAATAAGCAGATTCAAGTGGCCAAAGAACTAGTCCGCTCTAATCCAGCAAAAGAATGTCAACTCCATTCTAAGAAGCGTGTGTGTATCCTCGCATCATGAAATTTTATAGTATTCTGATCATATTTTCTACATGTTTCTTACCCACCTCTCTTTTAGAAAATAAGGTTAAACGATAGAAGACTTCCTCCATTGGGATCGTATTCGAGGAAAATATCTGGCGGGAATTCTCTGTGCTCCAATGCTGATGTAAGTACCTATTGTATATCACTATATTTTTACATCAGCATGTATTTTGTTAATCGGCGTGAATCTAAACTTTATCTGATCTAAAATTAGTTGTAGCAAAATGTTAAAGGCACCAATGTTGATTTTTGTAAGAAAAACTGCCTGGTAGTTTTGCATACTGAGCTACATGAGTGTACTATCTCATATCACGCACATTACTGAATTGTAGTGCTTCTCTGGTTGCCCATTAATTCATTGTGTCAATGTTGCTTTCGTATTACCTTACCTGGCTAATGATAGCTGTGCCATATTGTGTTAATTTGGTGTAGGCTAGTTGCCCAAACTTTTGTTGTGTCAATGTTGCTTTCCTATTATCTGACTTGGCCAATGATAGCAATGCTAGTGTGTTAATTTGGTGCAGGCTGCTAAAGATAAGAAGACAAACTCTGAAAACAGCAAGGCAACCCCCATTGTTTTTTACAATAAATCTAGGCCAGGTAATATGGCAATAAATCATGATTAATTTGTTTGGTTCTCCTCCTAATTTATGTTATGATGCAGTGGTCGAGACACTCTCCACTATCAATAATACAAGCCTGCCAAAATTGCCATCTGAATCTGTTCAGTATCCTTTGTCTGGAATGCAACGGTTTAAATGTATGTTTGTGAACCAATTAATGGCTGAAGCAATGATGGAAATGGTGGATGAATCAGAGGCGCAGACTCGTGCGACACAACAACTGATCAATGTTTTCAGAGACAGTGTAGCAAAGCAGCAAGAACTTGCCAACATGCTTATGGGCGTCATCTGTGCTGAGGTTGCAGATTGTGATGTTGTAGATGGTTAGGATCTGCTCATTTATTTGCACTGGCATCAATCTTTGATTGCCCAGTGGATGTAATTTCCTGTAATATATGTTGGATGTGCAATGTTATTCCCTGTATGTCGTACCTTTGCTTGATCGGTTTTGGTCCTGTGCATAATTGCTCGTCGTAATGGGCTCAAATTATCTAATTTGGCCTAAAGACATGTACGAACTTTAGTGAGCCTATTAAGTTAATGGGTTGTTACTAGGCCGAAAGTTAATGGTCGGCCCTCTTACCTCCTAGGTCGTTAACAGGCCGACATCAAAGCGGGCAACAGGTGGGTCCAATTGATTCCACGGGTCGTTAACAGGCTGTTACTAAGTTTGGGCTACATATGTCCCAACTATACTATAAGCCTTTAGCAGGCCGAAAGAGACAGCGGGCTTGTACTGGACCATGAAGAGCATGGGCAGCTAAGGGGCCGAAAGTCAGGTCGTATTGTAAATGGCCCAACTATGTTGTGGGCCTTTAGCAGGACGAAAGAGAAACTGGGGTGGTATTGGACCATGAAGGGCATGGGCCGTTAAAAGGCCAAAACTAAGGTCTGACTACAAATGGCCCAACTCATTTATGGTCCGTTAACAGGCCGAAAGGCACACAGGGTCGAAAATTGGCCCAACACTTAAATGGGTCGTTAAAAGGCCAAAACTCAGGTCCGACTACAAATGGCCCAACTGATGTATGGGCCGTCAACAGGCTGAAAGAGACACCGGGTCGGAAATTGGCCAAACACTTAAATGGGCTGCTAAAAGGACGAAACTCAGGTCTGGCTACAAATGGCCCATCTGATTGATGGGCCGTCAATAGGCTGAAAGACACGCCGGACCGGAAATTAGCCCAACATTTAAATGGGTCGCTAAAAGGCCGAAAGATGTACATCCTGAAAATTGGTCCATCCATTGAATAGGCCGTTAACAGGCCGAAATCTCATCGGGCCGATATTGAGCCCAAATATATAGCGGGCTATTAACGGGCTCGAACTAATGATGGGCTGCAATGGTGTCAAATCTTTAACGGGTCGTTGACGGGCCGAATTGGCACATCTCGTATGGGCCGTGGGCTTAAATGGACCTGATACAAGTAGGCCTTATATGGGCCGGCCTGCTAATTTTTACTGGGCCGGCCTTTTTCACCGGAATGGTCCATTGTTGGGTCATGCCACGTGTCGACCAGTCATCGGTGCCTCCTGTCCAATGAGTGGATGACATCTGTCCCAACGGTGAGGCAACACATGTTTCCTGCGGCCAATGATGATTTTACACGTGGAAAATCCCCATTGGTCTGGGCTGTTAACGGGTTATCGGATCCAAAACCGGACCCGATAGCTTAACGACGTTCTGTTACGATGGATGCCACGTGTCGGTCACCCTTGACGAAAGCACTTCTGTGACGCGCGATTTATCGTCATGGAAGTGGACACTTCCGTGATGATAATTTTGGTAATGTCATGGAACACTTCTACGACAGCACAAGTATGACTATATTGATTCTGTCGTAAAATCGTCATGGATGTACATGCATGACAAAAAACGCGACCTACTATGACAAACACGTATCATCACGGAAGTGTATTTTTTTGTAGTGCAAGTTGTCTGCAACGGGGTTCTCAGCTCCCTTTCTATCAATAATATGCAAATCAAATTCTTGTAGAAAGAGAACCCATCTAATAAGTCTAGGTTTAGCATCTTTCTTTTCCATAAGATATTTAATAGCAGCGTGATCAGTGTGAACAGTTACTTTGGAATCAACAATATAAGGTCTGAACTTATAACAAGCGAACACAACTGCTAAAAATTCTTTTTCAGTAGTAGCATAGTTTCTCTAGGCACTGTCTAGAGTTTTACTAGCATATTGGATAACATATAATTTATTATCAACTCTTTGTCCTAGCACAGCACCTACAGCATAATCACTAGCATCACACATAATTTCAAAGGGTAAATTCCAATCAGGTGGCTGAACAATAGGTGCAGAAATCAAGGCTTTCTTAAGTATTTCAAATGGTTCTACACAATCATCATCAAAGACAAAAGGGACATCTTTTTGTAAGAGATTATTCAAGGCCTAGAAATTTTAGAGAAGTCTTTAATAAACCTCCTATAAAAACCAGCAAGACCAAGGAAACTTCTTATACCTTTTATGTAGTTAGGACATGGCATCTTTCCAATAGCATCAACTTTAGCCTTATCAACTTCAATACCTCTTTCAGAAATTTTATGCCCCAAGACAATACCTTCATTAACCATAAAGTGGCACTTCTCCCAATTCAAGGCAAGATTAGTTTCTTCACATCTCTGCAAAACTCAATCAAGGTTGCTTAAGCAATCATCAAAAGAAGTTCCGTAAATGGAGAAATCATCCATGAAAACCTCAACAATCTTTTCACAAAAGTCAGAGAATATAGCAGTCATAAATTTTTGAAAGGTAGCAGGTGCATTGCATAAACCAAAAGGCATACGTCTATAAGCAAAGGTACCGAAAGGGCAAGTAAAAGGGGTCTTATCATGATCCTCTTTTGACACAGGTATTTGAGAGAAACCAGAATAACCATCTAGAAAGCAAAAAATGTGTATGTTTGGATAATCTTTCTAGAATTTGATCAATAAAAGGTAGAGGGTAATGATCTTTTCTAGTAGTTTTGTTTAATTTGCGGAAATCAATTACCATTCTATAACTTGTAACAATTCTTTGTGGGATCAATTCATCCTGATCATTACGAACAACAGTAATACCTTCCTTCTTAGGGACACAATGGACAGGACTTACCCACTGACTGTCAGCAACAGGATAAATTATACCTGCCTCCAGAAGCTTTAGTATTTCATTTCTTACCGCTTCATTCATCTTAGGGTTTAACCATCGTTGATGATCAACAACTGGTTTAGCATCTTTTTCCAGTTTTATTTTGTGCTGGCATAGAGTGGGACTAATGCCCTTAAGATCATCAAGAGTATATCCAATAGCAGCATGATGCTTCTTCAGAGTTTTCAATAATTTCTCTTCTTCATGCTCTGAAAGGTTAGCACTAATAATAACAGGATATATCTTCTTTTCATCAAGATAAGCATATTTCAAAGTATCAGGTAATTGTTTAAGCTCAAACACGGGATCTCCCTTGGGTGGAGGAGGATCCCCTAGGATTTCACAGGCAAGTAGTGTTTCAAAATAGGTCCCTGTTTAAAGAATACTTCATCTATTTCCCTTCTTTCATTCATAAACATATCATTTCCATGGTCTAGCAAATATTGTTCTAAAGGATCATTAGGAGGCATGGCAATAGAAGCAAGACCAACAAATTCATCTTTACTAGGCAATTCTTTATCATGGGGTTGTCTACGAAATTTAGCAAAATTAAAATCATGAGACATATCCCCTAAACTAACAGTAACAATATTTTTTTCACAGTCTATCTTAGCATTAACAGTATTCAAGAAGGGTTTACCAAATATAATGGGACAAAAGTCATCTTGTGGAGAACCAAGAACAAGAAAATCAGTAGGGTATTTAATTTTCCCACACAAGACTTCAACATCTCTAACAATCCCAATTGGTGAAATAGTATCTCTATTGGCAAGCTTAATAGTAACATCAATATCTTCTATTTCAGCAGGTGCAATGTCATGCATAATTTCTTTGTATAAGGAATGAGGTATTGCACTTGCACTAGCACCCATATCACATAAGCCATGATAACAATGATCTCCTATTTTAATAGAAACAACAGGCATGCCACAACAGGTCTATGTTTATTTTTAGTATCAGGTCTAGCAATTCTAGCAGCTTCATCACAGAAGTAAATAACATGCCCATCAATATTATCGACCAAGAGATCTTTAACCATAGCAATACTAGGTTCAAATTTAATTTGCTCAGGGGGTGTAGGTGTTCTAGCATTACTCTTACAAACCACAGGTGAAGCTTTAGCATGATCCTTTATTCTAACAGGTAAAGGTGGTTTCTCAATATAAGTAGTAGGAACAATAGGATCAACATTATAAGATAGTATTTTCTTCAACTTTAATAGGTTCTACTACTTTTACTTCAATGGGAGGATGATATTTAAACCACTTCTCCTTAGGGAGATCAACATGAGTAGCAAATGATTCACATAAAGAAGCTAATATCTCAGAGTCAAGTCCATATTTAGTGCTAAATTCACGAAAAGCATCGATATCCATGAAAGATTTAACACAATCAAACTTAGGTGTTATACCTGACTCCTTACCTTCGTCGAGTTCCCAATCTTCAAAGTTGCATTTAATTCTTTCCAATAGTTCCCATCTGAATTCAACAGTCTTCATCATAAAAGAACCAGTACAGGAAGTATCGAGCATGGAGCGGTTATTGAGAGAAAGCCGAGCATAAGATTTTTGAATAATAATTTCTCTTGAGAGCTCATGATTGGGGCATGAATATAACATTGAATTAAGCCTCCCCCAATATTGAGCGATACTTTCTCCTTCATGAGGCCAAAAATTATATATATAATTATGATCCCGATGAATAAGATGCATAGGATAAAACTTCTGATGAAATTCCAATTTCAATCGGTTGTAGTTCCATGATCCAATATCACCACATAGCCTAAATCATGGCAATGCCTTTACCTTCAAGGATAAAGGGAAGACCTTCTTCTTGACGACATCCTCGGGCATACCTGCAAGCTTAAATAATCCACAAACTTCATCCACATAGACTAGGTGCATATCGGGATGTAATTTTCTGTCTCCTGTATAGGGATTAGCTAGCAGTTTCTCCATCATACCCGAAGGAATTTCAAAATAGATATTTTTAGTAGGTTCAGTAGGTTGAGGAGCAACTCTTTGCTCTTCTGGTCGGGGTGAAGATACCCCGAACAAGCCCCTCAAAGGATTATTTTCCATAGTAACAAGTGACAGTAAATTTCAGCACACTATATAAATGTTTCCTTACCACATTCCACCTACCAAAGGCGCTTCACTCCCCGGCAATGGCGGCAGAAAAGAGTCTTGATGACACACAAGTATAGGGGATCTATCGTAGTCCTTTCGATAAGTAAGAGTGTCAAACCCAACGAGGAGCAAAAAGGATATGACAAGCGGTTTTCAGTAAGGTATTCTCTGCAAGCACTGAAATTATCGGTAACAGATAGTTTTGTGATAAGATAATTCGTAATGGTTAACAAGTAACAAAAGTAAACAAGGTGCAGCAAGGTATCCCAATCCTTTTTATAGCAAAGGACAAGCCTGGACAAACTCTTATATAAAGTAAATCGCTCCCGAGGACGCATGGGAATTACTATCAAGCTAGATGATTCGCGTTCGTTACTTTGATAATTTGATATGTGGGTGGACTGGTGCTTGGGTACTGCCCTTCCTTGGACGAGCATCCCACTTATGATTAACCTCTCTCGCAAGCATCCGCAACTACGAAAGAGGAATTAAGGTAAACCTAACCATAGCATGAAACATATGGATCCAAATCAGCCCCTTACGAAGCAACACATAAACTAGGGTTTAAGTTCTGTCACTCTAGCAACCCATCATCTACTTATTACTTCCCAATGCCTTCCCCTAGGCCCAAACAATGGTGAAGTGTCATGTAGTCGATGTTCACATAACACCACTAGAGGAAAGACAACATACATCTCATCAAAATATCGAACGAATACCAAATTCACATGATTACTTAAAACAAGACTTCTCCCATGTCCTCAGGAACAAACGTAACTACTCACAAATCATATTCATGTTCTGTTGGAAATATGCCCTAGAGGCAATAATAAAAGTATTATTATTATATTTCCTTGTTCATGATAATTGTCTTTTATTCATGCTATAACTGTATTATCCGGAAATCGTAATACACGTGTGAATACATAGACCACAATATGTCCCTAGTGAGCCTCTAGTTGACTAGCTCGTTGTGATCAACAGATAGTCATGGTTTCCTGGCTATGGACATTGGATGTCGTTGATAACGGGATCACATCATTAGGAGAATGATGTGATGGACAAGACCCAATCCTAAGCATAGCACAAAGATCGTGTAGTTCGTTTGCTAGAGCTTTGCCAATGTCAAGTATCTCTTCCTTTGACCATGAGATCGTGTAACTCCTAGATACCATAGGAGTGCTTTGGGTGTATCAAACGTCACAACGTAACTGGGTGACTATAAAGGTGCACTACAGGTATCTCCGAAAGTATCTATTGTTTTATGCGGATCGAGACTGGGATTTGTCACTCCGTGTAAACGGAGAGGTATCTCTGGGCCCACTCGGTAGGACATCATCATATGCGCAATGTGACCAAGGAGTTGATCACGGGATGATGTGTTACGGAACGAGTAAAGTGACTTGCCGGTAACGAGATTGAACAAGGTATCGGTATACCGACGATCGAATCTCGGGCAAGTAAAATACCGCTAGACAAAGGGAATTGTATACGGGATCGATTGAGTCC
This sequence comes from Triticum aestivum, assembly GCF_018294505.1. NCBI lineage: Eukaryota > Viridiplantae > Streptophyta > Magnoliopsida > Poales > Poaceae > Triticum > Triticum aestivum. The sequence goes on from NC_057810.1 coordinate 166,914,653, forward strand.
TTGACATCGTGGTTCATCCGATGAGATCATCGTGGAACATATGGGAGCCAACATGGGTATCCAGATCCCGCTGTTGGTTATTGACCGGAGAACGTCTCGGTCATGTCTACATGTCTCCCGAACCCGTAGGGTCTACACACTTAAGGTTCGATGACGTTAGGGTTATAAAGGAAGCTTGTATGTGGTTACCGAATGTTGTTCGGAGTCCCGGATGAGATCCCGGACGTCACGAGGAGTTCCGGAATGGTCCGGAGGTAAAGATTTATATATAGGAAGTCCTATTTCGGCCATCGGGACAAGTTTCGGGGCCATCGGTATTGTACCGGGACCACCGGAAGGGTCCCGGGGGCCCACCGGGTGGGGCCACCTGCCCCGGGGGGCCACATGGGCTGTAGGGGGTGCGCCTTGGCCTACATGGGCCAAGGGCACCAGCCCCTAGAGGCCCATGCGCCTAGGGAACCCTAGAGGGAGGAGTCCTAAAGGGGGAAGGCACCTCCGAGGTGCCTTGGGGAGGATGGACTCCTCCCCCCCTCCTTAGCCGCACCCCTTTCTTGGAGTAGGGGGCAAGGCTGCGCCTCCCCCCTCTCCCCTGCCCCTATATATAGTGGAGGGGAGGGAGGGCATCCATACCTGAGCCCTTGGCGCCTCCCTCCCTCCCGTGACACCTCCTCCTCTCCCGTAGGTGCTTGGCGAAGCCCTGCAGGATTGCCATGCTCCTCCATCACCACCACGCCGTTGTGCTGCTGCTGGATGGAGTCTTCCTCAACCTCTCCCTCTCTCCTTGCTGGATCAAGGCGTGGGAGACGTCACCGGGCTGTACGTGTGTTGAACGCGGAGGTGCCGTCCGTTCGGCACTTGATCATCGGTGATCTGAATCACGACGAGTACGACTCCATCAACCCCGTTCACTTGAACGCTTCCGCTTAGAGATCTACAAGGGTATGTAGATGCACTCCCCTTTCTACTCATTGCTGGTCTCTCCATAGATAGATCTTGGTGTTACGTAGGAAAATTTTTGAATTTCTGCTACGTTCCCCAACAGTGGCATCATGAGCTAGGTCTATTGCGTAGATTCTTTGCACGAGTAGAACACAAAGTAGTTGTGGGCGTTGATGTTGTTCAATATGCTTACCGTTACTAGTCCAATCTTGTTTCGACGGTATTGTGGGATGAAGCAGCCCGGACCGACCTTACACGTACTCTTACGTGAGACAGGTTCCACCGATTCACATGCACTTGGTGCATAAGGTGGCTAGCGGGTGCCAGTCTCTCCCACTTTAGTCGGAACGGATTCGATGAAAAGGGTCCTTATGAAGGTTAAATAGCAATTGGCATATCACGTTGTGGTTTTTGCGTAGGTAAGAAACGTTCTTGCTAGAAACCCATAGCAGCCACGTAAAACATGCAACAACAATTAGAGGACGTCTAACTTGTTTTTGCAGGGTATGCTATGTGATGTGATATGGCCAAGAAGAATGTGATGAATGATATGTGATGTATGAGATTGATCATGTTCTTGTAATAGGATTCACGACTTGCATGTCGATGAGTATGACAACCGGCAGGAGCCATAGGAGTTGTCTTAATTTATTGTATGACCTGCGTGTCATTGAAGAACGCCATGTAAACTACTTTACTTTATTGCTAAACGCGTTAGTCATAGAAGTAGAAGTAGTCATTGGCGTGACAACTTCATGAAGACACGATGATGGAGATCATGATGATGGAGATCATGGTGTCAAGCCGGTGACAAGATGATCATGGAGCCCCGAAGATGGAGATCAATGGAGCTATATGATATTGGCCATATCATGTCACAACTATATAATTGCATGTGATGTTTATCATGTTTATGCATCTTGTTTGCTTAGAACGACGGTAGTAAATAAGATGATCCCTTACAACAATTTCAAGAAGTGTTCTCCCCTAACTGTGCACCGTTGCTACAGTTCGTCGCTTCTAAGCACCACGTGATGATCGGGTGTGATGGATTCTTACGTTCACATACAACGGGTGTAAGACAGTTTTACACAGCAAAAACACTTAGGGTTAACTTGACGAGCCTAGCATGTGCAGACATGGCCTCGGAACACGGAGACCGAAAGGTCGAGCATGAGTCGTATGGTAGATACGATCAACATGAAGATGTTCACCGACATTAACTAGTCCGTCTCACGTGATGATCGGACACGGCCTAGTTGACTCGGATCATGTAATCACTTAGATGACCAGAGGGATGTCTATCTGAGTGGGAGTTCATAAGATGAACTTAATTATCCTGAACATAGTCAAAAGACCTTTTGCAAATTATGTCGTAGCTCGCGCTATAGTTCTACTGTTTAGATATGTTCCTAGAGAAAATATAGTTGAAAGTTGAAAGTAGCGATTATGCGGACAGTAGATAGCTTATGTCCTTAATGCACCGCTCGGTGTGTTGAACCTCGAACGATGTCTGTGGATGTTTCGAACATCGAACATACACGTTTTGATAACTACATGATAGTTCAGTTAAACGGTTTAGAGTTGAGGCACCAAAGATGTTTTTGAAACATCACGAAACATATGAGATGTTTTGAGGGCTGAAATTGGGATTTCAGGCTTGTGCCCACGTCAAGAGGTATGAGACCTCCGACGATTCTCTTAGCCTGCAAACTAAGGAGAGAAGCTCAATTGTTGAGCTTGTGCTCAGATTGTCTGAGTGCAACAATCACTTGAATCAAGTGGGAGTTGATCTTCCAGATGAGATAGTGACGTTTCCCCAAAAGTCATTGCCACCAAGCTGCTAGAGCTTCGTGATGAACTATAACATATCAAGGATAGAGATGATGATCCTTGAGGTATTCACGTTGTTTGACATCGCGAAAGTAGAAATCAAGAAGGAGCATCAATTGTTGATGGTTGATGAAACCACTAGTTTCAAGAAGGGCAAGGGAACAAAGGGATACTTCATGAAACGGCAAATCAGCTGCTGCACCAATGAAGAAACCCGAGATTGAACCCAAACCCGAGACTAAGTGCTTCTGTAATAAGGGGAACAACCACTGGAGTAGCATTACCCTAGATACTTGGTAGATGAGAAGGCTGGCAAGGTCGATAGAAGTATATTGGATATACATTATGTTAATGTGTACTTTACTAGTACTCCTAGTAGCACCAGGGTATTGGATACCGGTTCGGTTGCTAAGTATTAGTAACTCGAAATAAAAGCTACGGAATAAACGGAGACTAGCTAAAGGTGAGCTGACGATATATGTTGGAAGTGTTTCCAAGGTTGATATGATCAAGCATCGCACGCTCCCTCTACCACCGAGATTGGTGTTTGCGTTGAGCATAGACATGATTGGATTATGTCTATCGCAATACGGTTATTCATTTAAGGAGAATAATGGTTACTCTGTTTATTTGAATAATACCTTCAATGGTCTTACACCTAAAATGAATGGTTTATTGAATCTCGATCGTAGTGATACACATTTTCATGCCAAAAGATATAAGATAGTAATGATAGTGCCACTTACTTGTGGTACTGCTGTGTAAGTCATATTGGTATAAAACGCATGAAGAAGCTCCATGTTGATGGATCTTTGGACTCACTCGTTTTTGAAAAGTTTGAGACATGCGAACCATGTCTATTGGTGTATATGCATGAAGAAACTCCATGCAAATGGATCATTCGGACTCACTTGATTTTGAATCACTTGAGATATGCAAATCATACCACATGGACAAGATGACTGAAAAGCCTCATTTTCAGTAAAATGGAACAAGATAGCAACTTGTAGGAAGTAACACATTTTGATGTGTGCAGCCAATGAGTGCTGAGGCATGCAGTGAATATCGTTGTGTTCTTACTTCACAGATGATTCGAGTAGATGTTGAGAATATTTACTTGATGAAACACAAGTCTGAATTATTGAATGGTTCAAGTAATTTCAGAGTGAAGTAGAAGATCATTGTGACAAGAGGATAAAATGTCTATGATATGATCATAGAGATGAATATCTGAGTTACGAGTTTTGGCACACAATTAAGACATTGTGGAAATTGTTTCGCAATTAATACCGCCTGGAACACCATAGTGTGATGGTGTGTCCGAACATCATAGTTGCACCCTATTGGATATGGTGCGTACCATGATGTCTCTTATCGAATTACCACTATCGTTCATGGGTTAGGCATTAGAGACAACCACATTCACTTTAAATAGGGCACCACATAATTCCGTTGAGATGACACCGTATGAATTATGGTTTAGAGAAACCTAAGTTGTCGTTTCTTGAAAGTTTGGGGCTGCGACGCTTATGTGGAAAAGTTTCAGGATTGATAAGCTCGAACCCAAAGCGGATAAAATGCATCTTCATAGGACACCCAAAACAGTTGGGTATACCTCCTGTCTCAGATCCGAAAGCAATAAGGGATTGTTTCGTGAATCGGGTCCTTTCTCGAGGAAAAGTTTCTCTCGAAAGAATTGAGTGGGAGGATGGTGGAAACTTGATGAGGTTATTGAACCGTCTCTTCAACTAGTGTGTGGCAGGGCACAGGAAGTTGTTCCTGTGGCACCTACACCAATTGAAGTGGAAGCTTATGATAGTGATCATGAATCTTCGGATCAAGTCACTACCGAACCTCGTAGGACGACAAGGACACGTACTACTTCGGAGTGGTAAGGTGATCCTGTCTTGAAGGTCATGTTGCTAGACAACAATGAACCTACGAGCTATGGAGAAGCGATGGTGGGCCCGAATTCCGACAAATGGTTAGAAGCCATGAAATCCGAGATAGTATCCATATATCAGAACAAAGCATGGACTTTGATGGACTTGCCCGATGATCGGCAATCCATTGAGATAAATGGATCTTTTAAGAAGAAGACGGACGTGGATGGTAATGTCACCATCTATGAAGCTCGACTTGTGGCGAAGTGTTTTTCGACAAGTTCAAGGAGTTGACTACGATGAGATTTTCTCACTCGTAGTAATGCTTAAAGTCCGTCGGAATCATGTTAGCATTAGCTGCATTTATGAAATCTGGCAGATGGATGTCAAGACAAGTTTCCTTACCAGTTTTCGTGAGGAAAGGTTGTATGCAATACAATCAGAAAAGTTTTGTCGATCCTAAGGATGCTAAAAGGTATGCTAGCTCCAGCGATCCTTCTAAGGACTGGAGTAAGCATCTCGGAGTTGGAATGTACACTTTGATGAGATGATCAAAGATTTTGGGTTTGTATAAAGTTTATGAGAAACTTGTATTTCCAAAGAAGTGAGTGGGAGCACTATAGAATTTCTGATGAGTATATGTTCTTGACATATTGTTGATCAGAAATGATGTAGAATTTCTAGAAAGCATATAGGGTTATTTGAAAGGTGTTTTTCAATAGAAAACCTGGATTAAGATACTTGAACATTGAGCATCAAGATCTATAAGGATAGATCAAAATGCTTAATAATACTTTCAAATGAGCACATACCTTGACATGATCTTGAAGGTGTTCAAGATAGACCAGTCAAAGAAGGAGTTCTTGCCTGAGCTGTAAGGTACGAAGTTAAGACTTAAAGCTCGACCACGGCAGAAAAGAGAGAAAGGACGAAGGTCGTCCCCTATGCTTTAGACGTAGGCTCTACAGTATGCTATGTTGTGTACCGCACCGAAAGTGTGCCTTGCCATGAGTCAGTCAAGGGGTACAAGAGTGATCCATGAATGGATCACAGGACAGCGGTCAAAGTTATCCTTAGTAACTAGTGGACTAAGGAATTTTCTCGATTATGGAGGTGGTAAAAGAGTTCGTCGTAAAGGTTACGACGATGCAAGCTTGACACCTATCCGGATAGCTCTGAGTAGAGAGACCGGATACATATAATGGAGCAATAATTTAGAATAGCTCCAAGTAGAACAGTTGTTTGGAATAGCTCCAAATAGAGCGTGGTAGCTGCATCTAGGAGATGACATAGAGATTTGTAAAGCACACACAGAACTGAAAGGTTCAGACCCGTTGACTAAAACCTCTCTCACAAGCAACATGATCAAACATAAAACTCATTGAGTGTTAATCACATAGTGATGTGAACTAGACTACTGACTCTAGTAAACTCTTGGGTATTAGTCACATGGCGATGTGACCTGTGAGTGTTAATCACATGGCGATGTGAACTAGATTATTGACTCTAGTGCAAGTGGGAGACTGTTGGAAATATGCCCTAGAGGCAATAATAAAAGTATTATTATTATATTTCCTTGTTCATGATAATTGTCTTTTATTCATGCTATAACTGTATTATCCGGAAATCGTAATACACGTGTGAATACATAGACCACAATATGTCCCTAGTGAGCCTCTAGTTGACTAGCTTGTTGTGATCAACAGATAGTCATGGTTTCCTGGCTATGGACATTGGATGTCGTTGATAACGGGATCACATCATTAGGAGAATGATGTGATGGACAAGACCCAATCCTAAGCATAGCACAAAGATCGTGTAGTTCGTTTGCTAGAGCTTTGCCAATGTCAAGTATCTCTTCCTTTGACCATGAGATCGTGTAACTCCTGGATACCATAGGAGTGCTTTGGGTGTATCAAATGTCACAACGTAACTGGGTGACTATAAAGGTGCACTACAGGTATCTCCGAAAGTATCTATTGTTTTATGCGGATCGAGACTGGGATTTGTCACTCCGTGTAAACGGAGAGGTATCTCTGGGCCCACTCGGTAGGACATCATCATATGCGCAATGTGACCAAGGAGTTGATCACGGGATGATGTGTTACGGAACGAGTAAAGTGACTTGCCAGTAACGAGATTGAACAAGGTATCGGTATACCGACGATCGAATCTCGGGCAAGTAAAATACCGCTAGACAAAGGGAATTGTATACGGGATCGATTGAGTCCTTGACATCGTGGTTCATCCGATGAGATCATCGTGGAACATATGGGAGCCAACATGGGTATCCAGATCCCGCTGTTGGTTATTGACCGGAGAACGTCTCGGTCATGTCTACATGTCTCCCGAACCCGTAGGGTCTACACACTTAAGGTTCGATGACGCTAGGGTTATAAAGGAAGCTTGTATGTGGTTACCGAATGTTGTTCGGAGTCCCGGATGAGATCCCGGACGTCACGAGGAGTTCCGGAATGGTCCGGAGGTAAAGATTTATATATAGGAAGTCCTGTTTCGGCCATCGGGACAAGTTTCGGGGCCATCGGTATTGTACCGGGACCACCGGAAGGGTCCCGGGGGCCCACCGGGTGGGGCCACCTGCCCCGGGGGCCACATGGGCTGTAGGGGGTGCGCCTTGGCCTACATGGGCCAAGGGCACCAGCCCCTAGAGGCCCATGCGCCTAGGGAACCCTAGAGGGAGGAGTCCTAAAGGGGGAAGGCACCTCCGAGGTGCCTTGGGGAGGATGGACTCCTCCCCCCCTCCTTAGACGCACCCCTTTCTTGGAGTAGGGGGCAAGGCTGCGCCTCCCCCCTCTCCCCTGCCCCTATATATAGTGGAGGGGAGGGAGGGCATCCATACCTGAGCCCTTGGCGCCTCCCTCCCTCCCGTGACACCTCCTCCTCTCCCGTAGGTGCTTGGCGAAGCCCTGCAGGATTGCCATGCTCCTCCATCACCACCACGCCGTTGTGCTGCTGCTGGATGGAGTCTTCCTCAACCTCTCCCTCTCTCCTTGCTGGATCAAGGCGTGGGAGACGTCACCGGGCTGTACGTGTGTTGAACGCGGAGGTGCCGTCCGTTCGGCACTTGATCATCGGTGATCTGAATCACGACGAGTACGACTCCATCAACCCCGTTCACTTGAATGCTTCCGCTTAGCGATCTACAAGGGTATGTAGATGCACTCCCCTTTCTACTCGTTGCTGGTCTCTCCATAGATAGATCTTGGTGTTACGTAGGAAAATTTTTGAATTTCTGCTACGTTCCCCAACATGTTCATAATCATAGGGGTATTAATATGCATAAAGGATCTGAACATATGGTCTTCCACAGAATAAGCCAACTAGCATCAAGTACAAGGAGTAATCAACACTACTAGCAACCCACAGGTACCAATCTGAGGTTTTGAGACAAAGATCGGATACAAGAGATGAACTAGGGTTTGAGAGGAGGTGGTGATGATGAAGATGTTGATGGAGATTGACCCCCTCTCGATGAGAGAATCGATGGTGATGATGATGGCGACGATTTCCCCTTCCCGGAGGGATGTTTCCCCGGCAGAACAGTTCCACCGGAGCCCTAGATTGGTTCCGCCCAGGTGCCTCCTCGATACGGTGGCGCTTCGTCCCAAAAGCTTTCTTATGATTTTTTTCTAGGGCCAAAGACACCATATAGCAGAAGATGGGCATCAGGGGCCTGCCAGGTGGCCCACGAGGCAGGGGCGCGCCCTCCACCCTCGTGGCTGGTGGGTGGCCCCCCTCTGGTGCTTTCTTTGCCCAATATTTTTAATATATTACAAAACTAACTTTCGTGGAGTTTCAGGACTTTTGGAGTTGTGTAGAATAGGTCTCTAATATTTGCTCCTTTTCCAGCCAAGAATTCTAGCTGCCGGCATTCTCCCTCTTCATGTAAATCTTATAAAATAAGAGAGAAAAGGCATCAGTATTGTAACATAATGTGTAGTAACAGCCCATAATGCAATAAATATTGATATAGAAGCATGATGCAAAATGGACATATTAGTTACTTGCCCGAGATTCAATCGTCGGTATCATCATACCTAGTTCAATCTCGTTACCGGCAAGTCTCTTTACTCGTTCTGTAATGCTTCATCCCCCAACTAACTCATTAGTCACATTGCTTGCAAGGCTTATAGTGATGAGCATTATCGAGAGGGCCTAGAGATACCTCTCTGATACACGGAGTGACAAATCCTAATCTCGATCTGTGCCAACCCAACAAACACCTTCGAAGACACCTGTAGAGCATCTTTATAATCACCCAGTTACGTTTTGATGTTTGATAGCACACAAGGTGTTCCTCCGGTATTCGGGAGTTGCATAATCTCATAGTCTAAGGAACATGTATAAGTCATGAAGAAAGCAGTAGCAATAAAACTATAACGATCATAATGCTAAGATAATGGATGGGTCTTGTTCATCACATCATTCTCTAATGATGTGATCCCGTTTATCAAATGACAACACATGTCTATGGTTAGGAAACATAACCATCTTTGATTAACAAGCTAGTCAAGTAGAGGCATACTAAGGACACTATGTTTTGTCTATGTATTCACACATGTACTAAGTTTCCGGTTAATACAATTCTAGCATGAATAATAAACATCTATCATGATATAAGGAAATATAAATAACAACTTTGTTATTGCCTCTAGGGCATATTTCCTTCAATCCATCCATGTCACCCCAAAATATCTTGGGACAAAGCCCAAAATAATGGCTTTCCATAAAGTAATCCAAAAAGCACTTTCATTATTCACGACCACATTTTTCAGCGTCCGTTCAAACTGAAAATATTTACGTGGGCTCAGAACATTTCTAGTACCCACTAAAATAATTTTCAACGCGTTCCGAAACAATTCCAGTTTAGTGATTTTCATCTGCGAAAAGCATCTGAAGTGGTTCCGGCAGCTCCGGAACATTTCCGGTTTTTATCTCGGAAAATTCCCAGAAGTTTCCATAATGATTCTGGCACCCTCCAAGAATTATCAGGCATGTGCCGAAACCAATTTGACTTCATGGTATCCCCTGAAATAACTTTTCAGTTTTATGAAACTATTTCGCTGGTCTCTCTCCGGAACTCTTCCGTTGTCTCTGTAACTTTTTCGGCGAATTTCTCTCAGACTCCCTGTCTAGTATTCAGCAAAAAGATGACCCTTAAGCATGTGACCCTATAGGTTCGGTGAAGCATAGACATGACTGGAACACTTTCCGATCAATGATCAACATCGGAGCCATGGACACCCATATTGACCCCTATACCCACATGAATGAATATTCGAGTGAACCTCCAGTTGCCGTGTGCTATTCCTGTTGCTTCACGTATGTTACAAATACCCGAGGTGAGACATGTTAGCATCCCCGTGGATCAACTACTTGTCCACTATGCCAGTTACCTCATTACCGGTATTGTTCTCTTTTCTCGTTACCGTGTTCCGACATCCCTGTGATCAAATCACCCTGTGTCTAGCCAGACGATGATGGATACCGTAACACCGAGAGGGCCTAGAGATATCTCTCCATCGCTGGAGGAGCAAATCTCAGTCTTGAGCTATCAAGTTAATCGACATACTTTTCCATGAACCTGTAAGCCACCGTAATAGCCACCCATTTATGGATGACGTTTAACAAACCCCAAAGTTCATGAAGCAAGCATGAAGAAACTCGATACTCTCATGGTCTAAGGAATTATGCAAACGTAAACTTTCTCTGTGTTATAAACCATTAATTGTGACGAATGTATCTCATAGCATAACATCAATCGGGTCGATTCAACACAAGTGTTCTCCTAACATTGTGCCCTCAAAGTTGCCGGCATAGTCATGCCCATGATCAAGGAAACAGAACCATCATGCAACAATTGAGCTAGTATTAGAGGTCAGACTAGGAATACTTCTTACCGTTTATTATTTCACACATGCATATGAGTCTTCCTCCGAGCCTCGTGTTATTGCAGACTCGAGAACAATAGCAGTTATAGCATGGAACATAAACATAATTATGAACAAGGAGATAATCAATAACATTTATTATTGCCTCTAGTGCATATCTCCTACAAAAAGAGCAAGGGAACTGTTCCCGAGATCCGAGTGAGGGAAGAGGAAGAAAAGACGGTTAACAAAGCGATGGGGAAGGGATAAGGAAGAAAGTGAGCGTCGCATGATCCAGATCAAATGAAAACTGAGCGTCTGGCCGTTGACAAAACAAATCTAATGTTCGTTAAATAGTTTTTCCAAAAAAAAAATTATATTACCTCTAGTTTGATTATAGACAAACATCTAATGTTCATTTGATCCTCATAGTATATTAGTAAATAACACCTACAGCGGAGTGTTGTGTTATTTTGAAGATATAAGCTATATGCAAGTTGCATGAAAATTTATTTTGGTTAAGTCAACTTCTGGCAATTATGTTAACAGTTTTGCTAAGTCTAGGTTGACTAAGACTTTGCTATGTCCCAGTCGATATTATCTTCCCTTGATTTTGACTGAAGATCGTGCAAAAAAATTCTTTTCTGTTTTTTATTTTCTTCTTACGTACTAGAATACTATATCACTTGGCTTAGACTTGGTTAAGTCTCAGTTGACTGAGATCTAGCTACATCCTTATATTAAAGATCCAACGGCTGCTCTACTTTCTCCTTCCACGAAATTAACTTACCCAAATTGTAAATTTAGTCAACTTACATGTAACTATTGCAGAAGGAAGGAAAAACATATTTCCCATGCATTGGCAGGTGGATAAGATACGTACATATGTGATCATGGTTGCGCCGCGCATGTCCATCGATGGAGAAATTCAAGTCCACCACCACTAAACGATGAACAGAAGTGGAGAAGGACACGCACCAAACTCCAAAGTCCAAACCTCATTGTCACGTAGCAAATCGCGAGCATGGGCTACGCATCCAGTCGTGGTCAGAAGATCACAGTGATCACTCTTGTCGACCAGCTACAAATACGACACCAAGGGAGGGTGCTACAAGCAGGCCATGGCGGCTCAAACAGTGCTACCACTGCTCTTATCTCCCCAAGCACTATTGCTCTATCTCTTGCTCATCCCTCTGGTGATCCTCCTCCGGGCAACAAGCACGAGACCGGCCGGCGAGCGAGCCGCAGCGGACAACCATGGGGGCCGTCCCCTCCCTTCGCCTCCGAACAAGCTCCCTCTCATCGGCCACCTGCACCTGGTCGGCCCCGACCCGCACGTCTCCCTCGCCATCCTCGCCGCCAAGCACGGCGACGGCGGCCTCATGCTCCTCCGCCTCGGCCAGACGCGCGCCCTCGTCGTCTCCTCCCCGCGCGCCGCCGAGGCGGTCCTGCGCACGCAGGACCTACGTCTTCGCCTCGCGGCCTCCGAACGCGCTCGTCGACGCCCTCCTGGACGGCGGCGCCGACGTCGCCTTCGCCCCCTACGGCGAGTTCTGGCGGCAGGCCAGGAGGCTGGTCACCACGCACCTGCTCAGCGCCAGGAAGCTGCACTCGCTCCGCCGCGGCCGCGAGGGGGAGGCGCGCCTGGTGATGGCCAAGATCCAGGGCGCGGCGGCCGCCGGCGCCCCCGTGGACATGACGAGGCTGCTCGGCAGCTTCACCAACGACATAGCGTGCCGCGCCGTGTCCGGGAAGTTCTTCCGGGAGGAAGGCCGGAACGAGCTGTTCAGGGAGGCGATCGACGGGAACGTGGCCGCGTTTGGCGGGTTCAGCCTGCTGGACTACTTCCCGGGCCTGGCCAAGGTGGGCGTGCTCACGCGAGTGGTTTTCGCCAAGAACAGTCAGTTGAAGAGGAAATGGGACGAGCTGCTCGACAAGATCATCGACGACCATGTCAGCAAAGCATCGGCACAGGAGCAACACCACAAGCACGATCAGCAAGAAGATCAAGAGACAGACTTCGTCGATGTGCTCCTCAGTCTTCAGGAGGAGTACAGTCTCACCAGACAGCATATCAAGGCCATACTGATGGTAAATCTCGTCTCATACGTAGCTAGCTTATTATGGTAATTAAATGTGGTCATATTTTAAGTGTGCTGACGCTTCAGTTTGAACCCATACACAGGACATGTTTGTGGCAGGCACAGATACGTCATACATAGTTCTTGAGTGCGCCATGGCTGAGCTCATGCGAAAGCCGAACCTCATGGCCAAACTTCAAGCTGAGGTGAGGGAAAAGACACCCAAGGGCCAACAAATGGTGACCGAGGACGACTTGGCCAGCATGGCCTACCTAAAGGCCACCGTGAAGGAAACGCTCCGGCTACACCCACCGCTGCCGCTCCTCCTCCCGCACCTCTCCATGACCGAATGCGACATCGACGGCTATAAAGTCCCCGCCAGAACCCGTGTCATCGTAAACGCTTGGGCTCTTGGTAGAGACCCTGGATCGTGGGAGGCTGCCGACAAGTTCATGCCGGAGAGGTTTGTGGACGTCGTGTCCCCCGACTTCAAAGGGAGGGATTTTCAGTTTCTGCCGTTTGGAGCTGGCCGAAGGATATGTCCCGGGATAAATTTTGGGATGGCGTCTGTGGAGATCATGCTTGCCAACCTTGTCTATTGTTATGATTGGGAGCTCCCGGACGGCATGCGGCAAGAGGACCTGGATATGACTGATGTGTTTGGCATGACGATGCGTCGGAAGGATAAGTTATTTCTTGTCCCGAGAACACGAGATGTTAATCATGCATAATATCTTTCATGAATTATGTGCACTTGTAAAGCTAGATATTACACTAGTATATATGGTTTTCCCAGTTTTCAAGAGGGTATGTGGGAAACACTCCAGGTACTCACATTCTGCCACACAAAAACTACCAACCTTCATCCCATTTCTAGTCCACGACGATCAAATGGGTTTTATTGATGGTAGAAATATCGTGGAGCACGTTATGTTTGTTGCCTACCTCATCAAGTCTTGCCATGGTAGGAAGGAGCAACCCATGGTCATTAAGCTTGACTTTCAAAAAACATTCGACTCAGTTTCTTGGACCTCACTTATATCCACTCTAAGACTTTGTGGTTTCCAACCATTTTTTGGTAGAAACCATCCTTTCTACCGGCAGAACGATATGAGACAAGGCAAGCCCCTTTCACCTTATCTCTTCATTATTGTTGTTGATATTCTTCAACAACTAATAAATAAAAATTATAGTCACAATTCTCTCTCCTATCCATTTACAACTACCTACCACCAACGACAATAGAATACATGGGACGACGCCCTTATCATAGTTAAGTTCTCACCCTAAGACCTTGAAACCCTAAAACACATCTTAGACGACTTCGCTTGAACCCTGAATTGATCTGACGTGCTTGGCATCAGATCTCACCATCGCAAACAGATGATGAGAAACCCTAACCTCAGCGCCCAAGGAGACGACAGGAATTTACGTTGGCACTCTGTTGGTTCCGTCCAGACGGACACACTCGAGGAGGATCGGAGCTCAGAAGACCTACTCAAAGAAGAGGTGCTGTCATCCGCCTGCACACCGTCCTGCGAGGACTAAAAACCCTAACCTAAACTACTAGTCGGGGTCGACACACCGAAATTCTCCTCCAACCGCCTGCCGCCGGAGCGCAAGAAGAGGGGACGCGGATCCACGGGCTAGCCGGTGTGCAGGGACCTTCTTTGGTTCATAGTATATGAATATCAAGTGAATAGAAAAACCATAAGTGATGACATGTATCTCAAATCGTATGAAACAAGAAATGACATTTGGTTCATGTGGTAAGATTTTTTTCCCATTATGTCTAGGTTATTTTTTTTCTTTGAATGCAAAGAATTGACTCCTATCTTCTATAGGAATAAGGAATAAGATTATATTGCTACAAACCAAAGGCCTCAAAGAACATTTTCCTACGAAATTACTATCCTTTAGAATTCCTAAAAGTTCCTGTAACCTAAAGGGGCCCTAAATCAGTAACAGTTGAAGATCTCTTACTCCTAAATGAGACAATTACTGTAAGAAATGCTAAAAGATGGGGTGAAAATGAGAATTTGCTCTAATTTTTAACTTGAAAATGAAGCTCAACTGGGCTGGTTTCGAAGCCCAGTTATAAGCGACGTCTGAGCCCAGTTATAAGCCGGGCTGGTTCCGGACAGATTTGGGCAATCCAGAAAATCCAAGCCCTCGCTCAAAAAAAAAAAAAAACAAACTCTAAGCCCAACCTTCGCGACTGGCAAATATTCCCCCATTGCACTGCTGCGCCGCCGCTGGTGCCACCTTCTCCCTGGATTCCGGTGCGCGCCCCGCTGAAGCCATCGAACATACTCCCAGCCCCTCCCCTCCCCACTTGCTAGCGGATCTTCGCAGCCTGCCGGGGAACATCTTCGCAGCCCCTCCCAGTCACCCGGCGAGTTGGGCTGCCGAAATCAAACAGCAAGCCGCGGAAGCTGGCGAACCGGCGGCTGGCGGCCGGTGTAGCTCATACGATCCGTCGATCCGCGACTCGGAGGTAACTCGCCCAGTTCTCTATTTTATTAGTGTTCTCGCTTAGGAATCGAGGTGGAGTTAACCGCAATTACTAGTATTTGACTATTTGTTAAGCCAAAAGTTAGAGCTACTGATCCTGCAAACTTTGTCAGCCAAGTAGACCTGTGGCTTATACCGGCAGCCATCTTCGTACAGCTCTTAACAAGTCTGCTAGTTAGAAACACAAACATCTGAATAATATTATTCAGCAAGCTAGCAATATGCAAACTACCTTATCCATTGCATACATAATACAAGATCATATTACAGTTGATGTGGGCTTATCCAAAGTATCTGAATAATACTAACTGATCATATAGCACTCCAACCCCAAAGAACACACCAAATGCAATCGCGAAGATGACCTTATCGCTGCATTATTTTGCAGGGATGATGGAGACGGGAGCCGCTTCAACTGAACTGCAATGGTTAATAAGCACAGAGCCGCACAGCTTTGGGTTCCCGTCAAAGCTGGACGTCTGAAAGGTGCTCAGCTGGCCTTTTGCTGGAATAGATCCTTCTAGGTCGTTGTTAGAAACGTTGAACTGCGAAAGGAAGTGAAGATTCTCCAATGCCACAGGGATTGCACCGGTGAGATGGTTATTAGACAAATCTAGCACCTGGAGGTTCCTGATGTTGCAGATTGATTGTGGGATCTCTCCATAAAATTTGTTGAAACTCAAGTTTAGGTAAAGGAGTGCTTTCAGATGACCAATCTCTTGTGGGATCACACCTGTGAATTTATTTTTACTGAGATTCAGCACTTTAGGCCAAGAACTGCCCATGCGGTACTGAAGTGATGGATTCATATATATTGGTAGATCAGGGAGGTCTGGGTCCAAATAGATGGCAGGCTTGTCTGATTTTAGCATTGCCATCTCCATCAAGGCGATTGGGATTTCCCCAGAAAGACTGTTGTTTGATACGTCCAGATGGAAGAGGTGGTTTATGGAGTTGTTCCAGCTTGGCATTGGTCCAGTGAGTTGATTATTAGATAACACTAGTATCTTCAGACTTGTGAGCTTTGATAACCAAGTAGGTATCCTTCCAGTAAACGAACACTGCTGCATGGACAGAAACTGAAGATTCTGAAAACCGTCAATGGTTTCATCTTGTGGCATGGCCTCATTCATGAAGTTTGTGCCAATAAGCAGAGTGCTGATGTTCCTGCAGCTCTTAAGGGCGTGCAAAGCTTTTTTGATGTTTGTGAAGGAGTTTCTAACAAGTGATAGGAAGGACAGGTG
Organism: Triticum aestivum; assembly: GCF_018294505.1. NCBI lineage: Eukaryota > Viridiplantae > Streptophyta > Magnoliopsida > Poales > Poaceae > Triticum > Triticum aestivum. Next base: position 166,931,038 of record NC_057810.1, read on the forward strand.
CTTCAGATTGCCTATTCTCGGTGAGATCTCACCATGGAAATGGTTGGCCGACAGTCTCAGTGCAGCCAAATTGCTGCATGAGTAAATGCTTTCTGGAATTATGCCACTGAAATTATTCCTCATGAGATCTAAACTTCTTAGATTCTGCAGGGTGGAGAAGTTTACCTTGCCTAGATCTCCACTGAAGTTGTTGATCTTCAGATCGATGGTTTTGAGATTTGTACAGTTGCCCAGAGTTGATGGCAGCTCCCGGACATGTTATTGCTACCTAAATGCAGCTCCTCCAGCCTCTTGAGCAGAGATATCGACTCCGGAATCTTGCCACTGAAGTGATTCCCTCCAAGGAGTAGCTAGATTGCTGACTTTGACAATATGTGCTCCATCAAGTTCTCCTTGTAAACCATTGTTGGGGAAGGAGAGGTACTCCAGCAAGGTAGCGTGGAAGGTTTCAACAGGGAGAATCCCACTTAGGTTGTTGTTGGCAGCCTTGAGCACTTTGAGCTTGGAACAATTACCCAACGTGTTTGGTATGTCACCACTCAATTGGTTGTAACAGAGGTCAAGCAATGCTAAATATGGTGACCCAAGGCAGAGAGAAGATGGCATGTTCCCAGTGAAGCTGTTATTGCTGGCGTTGAGCGCAATCAGACTGTTTATCACCTTCCATGTGGCTGATGGAAATTGTGAGCTGAACTGGTTGCTTGAGATGTTGAGTACTTGCAGAGGCCGGTCGGTGGTAAGAAAAGGCGGAAGCTCGGGCAGCGGTCCGTTGAGCCGGTTGAAGCTGAGATCGAGGACGATGATGCTTCCGGAGAACATGAGCTCCGCCGGAAGACCATCGGAGAACGAGTTGTGCGAGAGGTTGACGCGCAGCAGGCTGGTGAGGTTGGTGAGGAATGGCGAGATGGGCCCTTCAAGTCCTTTAGACTCCAGGGAGACCCCGGTGACGGCCCCATCTCCATTGCAGGAGATGCCTTCCCACTTGCAGCAGTCCGTGCCATTGTTACGCCACGATGTGGCGAGGCCACCATCACACGACAGCCCGTCAAGGAACCGTAGGAGGTTGCGCTTCTCCTGCTCGGTGCATGCGGTGGCCGGAGAGGCCAAGAAGAGCAGCAGGAACAGCTGCAGCACGACCGGAGGAACAGGGAATGAACACATTGGTTAGTGTTCTTCCCCCTTCTTGTTTTGCTATTGCTTGAATAGTGCATGCAGTGCTGGATAGTTATCATATAGCAGTGGATTTAGTTGCATGTCAGAGCTACTGAACACCATTCATAAGATTCTCTATTTCTTGTCATGGGTGCACCTCAGTGCCTGGGGCCATGACCGGTCGGTGCACCAAAAGACAGTGGCACTAGCATAGGAAAGCAACATCCATACCTACCCATTATAGCTATAGTAAAACCCTGTAAACTACTCCCTCCGTTCCTAAATACTTGTCTTTCTAGAGATTTCAACAAGTGACTACATACGAAGCAAAATGAGTGAATTTATACTCTAAAATATGTCTATATACATCCGTATGTGCAGTCCATTTGAAATCTCTAGAAAGACAAATATTTAGGAACGGAGGGAGTAGTTTATAAAGCTATCACCTAGTTATGGATGGATTAATAGCTACCAATTAGTCCAAAATTTTCAAGTAGCAAGAAATCAATCTATTATCTCACTGCCCCAAGTTTCATGTTTAAGTTTAAATGCCTGAAGAGACTAAGGTTAATTACTAGTTTAGTCATCTTCTTGCCTGACCTATTCATTGCATCGCTGCTCAAGAGTGCATAGATTTGTCCAGGGCCCAGTGGGTGGTGGTCTCCTCTACAGACTTACTACCGCATGTTTACGGCATGAGCTAATGAGGGCCCAGGGGGTATGAACCTAGTTTTTGGCCCAGGGGGTACGAACCTAGATTTGTCCCAGGTGGTACCAACCTAAATTTGGAAACGTGATTCATGTCCATGGGAGATATTCTGCTCAATAATTGTTATGGGAGGTCATTTTCCGCCAGCTGTATGAATTAATACCCATCATTTCAGTTTGAAAACTGCTTTATGGTTGTGCTTTTCCTCATGCTTCCTGTTAGTTCCCCAGAAATCTTATTTACTCATTTCCTTGGGAGAGGTCCTGGAACAAAAGCAGTATCAAAGGCACATATGCATCATCCATTAATGGATATATTTCAGATGCACAAAGAGAGCCCATGGATTGTTCATCTGTTCTTTTGTGGCAAAGAAGCGTTGAGCTTCAACTCCATATGTCTGTTTTTCCTCTTGTCATTTTCCTTTTTGGACAAAAAAAAAACAGCATGTAGATGTCTGCACATGATATAGACATTCCTGCTTTCACTACTCAGCAGCTCGAGTTCACCTGGTAAACAATTGTTCTTGATTAAGTCCTTTTCAGGATATCCTAATGACAATTCCTTTTTTTTTAAATTTGCTTCATGCACTGCCAACCTCTCTTGCTAGCTAATTATTTTCAGGCGGCTAATTTGGCCTCAGATGCAGTCTGCAGCAATATTGTTGTCATATTTCTCCATTGTTATTTGTGAACTTAGACACGTTTTGTTGCCAAAGCTACTCCTCTTCATAGTTATGATCGATTATACATGCGCCTGCCAACACACATTCTTCTGCACAAATGGCACTTTCTCTGTTGTATTCCACATACCGTGAGGGTGGGGGTGGGGGGAATCTTTCCCATGGATATGGACTCTCTTCCAAAGCAGCTGAAGTATTTTTCCTGCTTGCTTGGATCACCATTCTGCTGTTTGGGTTCCTTTTCATGTGCAAACTGTGTAAACAGTTCATCCTCTTCTAAAACTAGTGTCGGTGTAAGGGTCTGTTTGGTTTGTGCCCATATTTACCCTACCAAAAAATTGGCTAGCCAAAATTTCGGTTGAGGTTTTGCTTGCCAACGGATTGGCCAACATTGACTACAAAACGCAATAGATTGGTAAAGGAGTATTGCCGCATTGGCATACCAAAGAGTTGGTTCCTATCCAAGAAAGACCAACATTTTGATCATCTAAAAAAAATGTACTTTGGTCGCAATCCAAACATATCTTAAAACTAGTTAGAACACATAACACCATTTAATTACCTTTCTTGACCAAAACAAGGTGGTTTTACCATGGTTCACATGCATGTGAACTTGGCTGCAAAGCTGCATGGGTGTTTGGTTAGGCTTTAGTTATAGCTAAATGTGCTTATAAGCTTCCACCCAACCAAAACAGTTTACTTATTTTTGCTGATGTTCCTGCAGCTCTTAAGGGCATGCAAAGCTTTCATGATATTTGTAAAGGAGTTACTACCAAGTGATAGGAAGGACAGATGCTTCAGATTGCCTATTCTTGGTGATATCTCACCATGGAAATGGTTGCCCGACAGCCGCAGTGCAGTCAACATGCTGCATGAGTAAATGCTTTCTGGCACTATGCCACCGAGACGATTCCTCATGAGATCTAAACTTCTTAGATTCTGCAGGGTTGAGAAGTTTACCTTGCCTAGATCTCCACTGAAGTTGTTGATCTTCAGATCGATGGTTTTGAGATTTGTGCAGTTGCCCATAGTTGATGGCAGCTCCTCAGGCATGTTGTTGTTACCCAAATGGAGCTTCTCCAGCCTCCTGAGCTGACCTATCGATTCTGGGATGTTGCCACTGATGTGGTTCTCTCCAAGGTCAAGAGTAGCTAGATTACTGAGTTTGACCATTTGTGCTCCATCAAGTTCTCCTTGCAAACCATTGTTGGGGAAGGAGAGGTACTCCAGCGAGGTAGGTGGAAGATTTCAACAGGGAGAATCCCACTTAGGTGGTTGTTGCCAGCCTTGAGCACTTTGAGCTTGGAGCAATTACCCAGTGTGTTCGGAATGTCGCCACTTAATTGGTTGTGACAGAGGTCAAGCAAAGCCAAAGATGGCGAGCCAAGGCAAAGAGAAGACGGTATGTGCCCAGTGAAGCTGTTTTTGCTGGCGTTGAACGCGATTAGGTTCTTCATCATCTTCCATGTGGCTGATGGAAGTTCTAAGCTGAACTGGTTGCTTGAGACGTTGAGTACCTGCAGAGGCCGGTCTGTGGTGATCGAAGACGGCAGCTCTTGCAGCGTTCTATTTAGCCGGTTGAAGTTAACGTCAAGGGCGATGCTGCTGCTGGAGGACATGAGCTCCAGCGGAAGGCCACTGGAGAAGGAGTTGTGCGAAAGGTTGACATGCAGCAAGCCTGTGAGGTTGGCGAGAGATGGTGAGATGCACCCTTCAAGTCCTTTAGATGCCAGGGAGATCTCAGTGACGGCCCCATCTCCATTGCAAATGATTCCTTCCCACTCGCAGCAGTCAGTCTCATGGCGCCACGACGCGGCGAGGGTGCCATCTCCCGACGTCCCAGCGAGGAACTGGAGAAGTGCATGCTTCTCCTGCTCGGTGCATGAGGTGGCGGGAGAGGCCAAGGAGAGTAGCAGGAACAGCTGCGGCACGGCCAGAGGAATGGTGAAGGAACACATTGGTTGCTGTTTTTTCCTCCCCCTTATTTTTTTTCTGTTGCTTGAAGAATGCATGTGGGGCTAGTACTCCCTCCGTCCGGAAATACTTGTCAAAGAAATAGATGTATCTAGATGTATTTTAGTTCTAGATACACCCACTTCTATCCATTTCTGCGACAAGTAATTCCGGACTGAAGGAGTACTATTTATCATCTAGCTGTAGCTTTATTATGCTAGGGTGTGCAGAACACCGTTCTGAAAATTCTGCAAGTCATGGATGCAGTCGTCTGCACAAAAGACAGCAACACTAGCATGGAAATCAATAGCCACGACCCAGTTGACTTTGTCAAATCTTTCATGAGAATAGTCTTTATTCATTAATGGAAGATTACACTACACATAGTAAGTAATTAAGCTGACCCCGTGATCTTCTCTTTTAGCTTCATTGAACTAGTAAAAAGGAGTTGCAAAAAAGATTGGGTTTGTTATCTACATATTTTTCTTGACGCAGATGTATCTACCCCAGCGGGGAGCTGGCTATATATAAGGCTAGACACTGTTCAATTCAATCATCATAATAAGAAACCGCCATGTTCTCTCTCTCTGACGGTCTGACCTGTGATAGAATATCGTCTCTGCTGACTTCCTTGCCTTTGGTCCGGCTGTGTTCAGTACACAATAGTTGTCTCATGGGGCCATGATTGACCGGCTGCAAAAAGATATAGTGACACTAAATTAGAAAATGCCTAACTCCGTTCCTTGTTCCCCCCCCCCCCCCCCCCCCCACAATGTTCAATCTGGTTTCCCCCTCTCCGGCAGCCTTTCTGGTGTGGGAAGGCAGGAACAAGACAAATACACATGGACGTTTGAACTGTAGTCTAAAACATTTTCGGCGTTAGTTTTGTGTGTCCTTGTTATGCTGCTGGAATGCTTGCAGTGCTTGTACATGCTATCTAGCTTCAGAACACCATTGAGATTCTTCGTCTCATGATGAATGCAGCTAAGGAGAGAGGGCATGGGCACTGGGCCATGGTCAAGTTGGCCCCATGGTCTGCCGGCTGCACAAGTTGGCCCCGTGGGCTGGTATAGCAAGCCGCGGAAGCTGGCGAACCGGCGACTGGCGACCGGTGTAGCTCATACAATCCGTCGATCCACGACTCGGAGGTAATTCACCCAGTTTTCTATTTTCTTTGTATTCTAGCTTGGAAATTTGTTAAGTCAAAAGTTAGAGCTATTGATGCTGCAACTTTGTCAGCGAAGAGGACAATTTGTTATACCAGCAGCCATCTTCGTACAGCTCTTAACAGGTTTCCTAGCTAGAAAAGCAAACATCATGTACCTGTATTATTCAGCAAGCTAACAATATGCAAATTACCTTATCCATTGCATACATCATACTAACCATATTACAGTTGAAGTGGGCTTAGCCAAAATATCTGAATAATACTAACTGATCATATAGCACTCCAACCCCAAAGAACACACCAAATGCAATCTCGAAGATGATCTTTTCGCTGCATTGTTTTGCAGAGATGATGGAGACGGGAGCTGCTTCAACTGAACTGCAATGGTTAATAAGCACCGAGCCGCACAGCTTTGGGTTCCCGTCAAAACTAGAAGCCTGAAACGTGCTTAGCTGCCCTTCTGTTGGAATAGATCCTTCTAGGTCGTTGTCAGAAACATTGAATCGCGAAAGGAAGTGAAGATTATCCAACGGCACAGGGATTGCACCAGTGAGGTGGTTATTAGACAAATCTAGCCCCTGGAGGTTCGTGAGCTTGCAGATTGTTTGTGGGATCTCTCCATAAAAGTTGTTGAAACTCAAGTTTAGGTAAGTGAGTGCTTTCAGATGACCAATCTCTTGGGGGATCATACCTCTGAATTTATTCTTACCGAGATTCAGCCCTTTGGGCCAAGCACTGCCCATGCGGCACTGAAGTTTAGCATTGACATCGTCCACATAAATTGGTAGATCAAGGAGGCTTGGGTCCAAATATGTGGCAGGCTTGTCTGATTTTAGCATTGGCATCTCCATCAAGGTCATTGGAATTTTCCCAGTAAGACTGTTGTTTGATACGTCCAGTCCAAAGAGGTGGTTTAGGGAGTTGATCCAGCTTGGTATTGGTCCGGTATTGGTCCGGTGAGTTGATTACTAGATAATAAGAGTACCTTCAGACTTGTGAACTTTGATAACCAAGTAGGTATCCTTCCAGTCAACGAACAATGGTGCATGACGAGAAACTGAAGATTCTGAAAACCGTCAATGGTTTCATCTTGTGGCATGGCCTCATTCATGAAGTTTCTGCCAATAAGCAAGGTGCTGATGTTCCTGCAGCTCTTAAGGACATGCAAAGCTTTCATGATATTTGTAAAGGAGTTACTACCAAGTGATAGGAAGGACAGATGCTTCAGATTGCCTATTCTTGGTGAGATCTCACCATGGAAATGGTTGCCTGATAGCCGCAGTGCAGTCAACATGCTGCATGGGTAAATGCTTTCTGGCACTATGCCACAGAGACGATTCATCATGAGATCTATACTTCTTAGATTCTGCAGGGTTGAGAAGTTTACCTTGCTTAGATCTCCACTGAAGTTGTTGATCTTCAGATCGATGGTTTTGAGATTTGTGCAGTTGCCAAGAGTTGATGGCAGCTCGCCAGACATGTTATTGTTACCCAAATGAAGCTTCTCCAACCTCCTGAGCTGACCTATCGATTCTGGGATGTTGCCACTGATGTGGTTCCCTCCAAGGTCAAGAGTAGCTAGATTAGTGAGTTTGACCATTTGTTCTCCATCAAGTTCTCCTTGCAAACCATTGTTGGGGAAGGACAGGTACTCCAGCGAGGTAGTGTGGAAGATTTCAACAGGGAGAATCCCACTTAGGTGGTTGTTACCGGCCTTGAGCATTTTGAGCTTGGAGCAATTACCTAATGTGTTCGGAATGTCGCCACTCAATTGGTTGTGACAGAGGTCAAGCAAAGCCAAAGATGGCGAGCCAAGGCAAAGAGAAGACGGTATGTGCCCAGTGAAGCTGTTATTGCTGGCGTTGAACGCGTTTAGATTCTTCATCATCTTCCATGTGGCTGATGGAAGTTCTAAGCTGAACTGGTTGCTTGAGACGTTGAGTACCTGCAGAGGCCGGTCTGTGGTGATCGAAGACGGCAGCTCGTGCAGCGTTCCATTTAGCCGGTTGAAGCTGACGTCAAGGGCGATGATGCTGCTGGAGGACATGAGCTCCACTGGAAGGCCACTGGAGAAGGAGTTGTGCGAAAGGTTGACATGCAGCAAGCCTGTGAGGTCGGCGAGAGATGGCGAGATGCGCCCTTCAAGTCCTTTAGATGCCAGGGAGATCTAAGTGACGGCCCCATCTCCATTGCAAATGATGCCTTCCCACTTGCAGCAATCTGTCTCATGGCGCCAGGACGTGGCGAGGGTGCCATCTCCCGACGTCCCAGTGAGGAACTGGAGAAGTGCATGCTTCTCCTGCTCGGTGCATGAGGTGGCGGGAGAGACCAAGGAGAGTAGCAGGAACAGATGCAGCATGGTCGGAGAAATGGTGAAGGAACGCATTGGTTGGTGTTTTTTCCTCCCCCTTCTTGTTTTTCTGTTGCTTGAAGAATGCATGTGGGGCTAGTACTATTTATCATCTAGCTGTAGCTTTATTATGCTAGGGTGTGCAGAACATCGTTCAAAAAATTCTGCTAGTCATGGATGCAGCCGGCTGCACAAAAGACAGTGACACTAGCATGGAAATCAATAGCCACGACCCAGTTGATTTTGTCAAATCTTTCATGAGAATACTCTTCATTCATTAATGGAAGATTACACTACATATACTCCTTCTGTCCCAAAATAAGTGTCTCAACTTTATACTAACTTTAATACAAAGTTGTACTAAGTTTGAGACACTTATTTTGGGACGGAGGGAGTAGTAAGTAATTAAGTTGACCCCGTGATATTCTCTTTTAGCTTCATTGAACTAGTAAAAAGGAGTACAAAAAAGATTTGGTTTGTTATCTACATATTTTTCTTGATGCAGATGTATCTACCCCAGCAGGGAGCTGGCTATATATAAGGCTAGACACTGTCCAATTCAATCATCAGTTAATAAGAAACCACCATGTTCTCTCTCTCTCTGACGGTCTGACCTGTGATAGAATATCGTCTCTGCTGACTTCCTTGCCTTTGGTCCGGCTGTGTTCAGTACACAATAGTTGTCTCATGGGGCCATGATTGACCGGCTGCAAAAAGATAGTGACACTAAATTAGAAAATGCCTAACTCCGTTCCTTGTTTTCCCCCCCACAATGTTCAATCTGGTTTCCCCCTCTCCGGCAGCCTTTCTGGTGCGGGAAGGCAGGAACAAGACAAATACACATGGACGTTTGAACTGTAGTCTAAAACATTTTCGGCGTTAGTTCTGTGTGTCCTTGTTTTGCTGCTGGAATGCTTGCAGTGCTTGTACATGCTATCTAGCTTCAGAACACCATTGAGATTCTTCGTCTCATGATGGATGCAGCTAAGGAGAGAGGGCATGGGCACTGGGCACAAGAGACAGCGGCACTAGCACGGAAAGCAACAACCGTGGCTATCAATTAGCCAGGTGGCTATCCGATCAACTAGTTATGTGAACTACCATTGGGGCCAGATGAACCGAGTGTAATTTTTCAAATCAGAAGATTTGTCTATCATTGTTCAGTAATGAAAGAGGATAGTACCTGGGCAATAGAACTGACCCGCTGACTGGGGCAATAGACTGTCTTCTCTTGTAGCTTTGCCCAACTAGTCTATCAATTAGTTATGGACGGCATTATGATTTAGACTGTCTTTGGCTCTTTGCTATCTGTAAGCTTGTACCCCGCTGGCTATATAAGGCTGGACACTGCGTCCAAATCATTCGAGCAACTAAAAAAACCTACCCGTTAGCACCACAAGGTTCATCTCTCTCCTATGACTGACTTAAATTCGTCTCCTTTACATGCCGACTCTATCCAGCCTTTGTTCTGGTGCTCTTTACACACCCCATTGTGTACCTTGGTATAGAATGATTGGTGTTAGAGGGAGTACATGGTTCATAAGTTTATAACGCTACAAATTCAGCGTGCTGATAAAGGGCTCGTAAGAAACAAGTTCGACCTTGCACGGGAAAAACGATGAGGATTGTATCACATTAAGGTTTTCTCTGAAACAATGACAGATACAGTGGAGGATAAAAGTGCTCTGATACAGCGGCGACAAAAAGCGGTGCACCGGAGGATCAGGGTCGGTGTGGTTACGACTTGCGGTGGCTGCGGAGTCGTCTTCGTGTCACCGCCGGCCTGTACCGCAGTTGCTGTGGAGCACGTCCGCGCGAGATGTTGCAGTTATCGATGGTGTTCGGCTCTCCGTGTCCAGGGAGAAATGGCATGGGAAGAAATCAATTAATTACACCGAGATGAGGTGGCAGTATAAGTCAAACAACAAAAACTTCTCAGCGTCCCACGCGGGTGAAACCATCATCAAACCAGCTTTGAAGTCTCTTACCGGGTGTTTTGTCTGGTATTGCAAAAAGTTGGGGATTAAGTAACTGTTTTCTGAGTTTTTTTTTTTGGGGGGGGGGGGGGGAGGGTGATGTTGAATCATGAGAATTTTGGATATATACACTTCTTTACTTTTTTGTTAAGGCAAAAGAGTTATTAATCTTGCAAACTTTGTCAGTGGTTATTTTCAAGAGGGCCATTTCTTATATCAGCAGCCATCTAGGTGGTAGCTAGGCCCCCCTCTTCGTACTCTGATAGAATCCTGCATTTTTTTCTTGGTTCTAAAAAAATCCTGCATTTTGAGTACATAACTGATTTTGTACAGCACTTAACAAGTCTGCTAGCTAGAGAAACAAACATCATGTACCTATATTATTCAACAAGCAACAATATGCAAATTTAGAAGAGACTCCACGGACATATAAGTAAGCGACCTTCTTGCAGGTGGATACAAAGATGTGAATAACTAAGGCATGTTTACCTTATCCATTACATACTAGACCATATTACAGTTGAAGTGTGCTTAGTCAAAATATCTGAATAATACTAAATGGTCATATAGCACCCCTATCCCAAAGAAAAGACCAAAGGCAACCGAAAAGATGACCTTCATGCTGTATTCTTTTGCAGAGATGATGGAGACGGTAGCGGCTTTAACTGAACTGCAATGATTAGTAAGCGCAGAGCCGCACAGCTTTGGGTTCCCGTCAAAACTAAAAGCCTGAAACGTGCTCAGCTGGCCTGTTGCTGGAATAGGTCCGTCTAGGTCGTTGTTAGAAATGTTGAATCATAAAGGAAGTGAAGATCCCAATGCCACAGGGATTGCACCCGTGAGATGGTTATTAGACAAGTCGAGCCCCTGCAGGTTTGTGAGGTTGCAGATCGATTGTGGGATCTCTCCATGGAAGTTGCTGAAACCTAAGTTCAGGTAAAAGAGTGCTTTCAGATAACCGATCTCTTGTGGGATTACACCTGTGAAATTATTTTTACCAAGATCCAGCACTTTGGGCCAAACACTGCCTATGCGGTATTGACGTCGTGATGGATTCGCTCCATAAATAAGTACACCTGGATCAAGGAGGCTTGGTTCCAATTCCGAATACATGCCAACATTATCTGATTTTAACACTGGCATCTGCATCAAGGTGATTGGGATTTCCCAAGTAAGACTGTTGTTAGATACATTCAAACAAAAGAGGTGGTCTAGGGAGTTGATCCAGCTTGGCATTGGTCGGGTGAGTTGATTGCTAAATAAGCTTAGTATCTTCAGGTTTGTGAGCTTTGACAACCAATTAGGTATCGTTCCAGTCAACGAGCAGTGGTGCATGGACAGATATTGAAGGTACTGGAAGCCCACAATGGCTTCATCTTGTGGCATGGCCTCATTCGTAAAGTTTTTGCCAATAAGCAGGGTGCTGATGTTCCTACAGCTCTTAAGAACATGTGAAGCTTTTGTGATGTTCATGAAGGAGTTTCTAACAAGTGATAGGAAGGGCAGGTGCTTCAGATTTCCTATTCTCGGTGAGATCTCACCATGGAAATGGTTGGCCGACAGCCGCAGTGCAGTCAAATTGCTGCATGAGTAAATGCTTTCTGGAATAATGCCACTGAGATTACTCCTCATGAAATCTAAACTTCTTAGATTCTGCAGGGCGGAGTAGTTTACCTTTCCTAGATCTCCACTGAAGTTATTGATCTTCAGATCGATGGTTTTGAGATTTGTACAGTTGCCCAGAGATGATGGCAGCTCCCCAGACATGTTATTGCTACCCAAATGTAGCTCCTCCAGCCTCTTGAAGTGATCTATTGACTGTGGGATGTTGCCACTGATCTGGTTCCCTCCTAGGTCAAGAGTTGCTAGATTACTGAGTTTGACCATGTGTGCTCCGTCAAGTTCTCCTTGCAAACCATTGTTGGGGAAGGAGAGGTGCTCCAGCGAGGTTGTGTGGAAGATTTCAACAGGGAGAATCCCACTTAGGTGGTTGTTGCCAGCTTGAGCACTTTGAGCTTGGAGCAATTACCCGGTGTATTCGGAATGTGGCCACTCAATTGGTTGTGAGAGAGGTCAAGCAAAGCCAAAGATGGCGAGCCAATGCAAAGAGAAGACGACATGTGCCCAGTGAAGCTGTTATTGCTGGCGTTGAGCGCGATCAGATTCTTCATCACCTTCCATGTGGCTGATGGAAAATCTGAGCTGAACTGGTTGCTTGAGACGTTGAGTACCTGCAGAGGTCGCTCAGTGGTAGACAAATATGGCACCTCGGGCAGCAGTCCGTTGAGACGGTTGAAGCTGACATCGAGGACAATGATGCTTCCGGACGACATGAGCTCCATCGGAAGGCCACTGGAGAAGGAGTTGTGTGAGAGGTTGACACGCCGCATGCTGGTGAGGTCGGCAAGGCACGGCAAGATGCTCCCTTTGAGTCCTCTAGATGCCAGGGAGACCTCGGTGACGACCCCATCCTCGTTGCAAATGATGCCTTCCTACTCGCAGCAGCCTGTCTCATGGGTCATGGCGCCACGACGCGGCGAGGGCGCTGTGAGGAACTGGAGAAGTGCATGCTTCTCCTGCTCGGTGCATGAGGTGGCGGGAGAGACCAATGAGAGCAGCAGGTCCAGCTGCAGCATGGCCAGAAGAACGGTGAAGGCACGCGTCTTCTGCACTTCTTGTTTTGCTGCTGCTTGAAGAATGCATGCAGTGCTAGAACTAGTTATATCATGCAGCTGGGGGGTGTGCAGAGGGCCATTCAGAAAATTCTGCATGTCTATAGCCGCTACCCCCTCCATTCCTAAATACTCCCTCCGTTCCTAAATACTTGTCTTTTTAGAGATTTCAACAAGTGACTACATACGGCGCAAAATGAGTGAATCTACATTTTAAAATATGTCTACATACATCCGTATGTTGAGTCCATTTAAAATGCCTAGAAAGACAAGTATTTGGGAACGGAGGGAGTATAAGTCTTTGTATAGATTTCACTACGAACTACTCCCTCCGTCCGGAAATACTTGTCATCAAAATGAATAAAAGGGGACGTATCTGGATGTATTTTAGTTCTAGATACAACCCTTTTTGTCCATTTTGATGACAAGTATTTCCGGACGGAGGGAGTACATACGGAGCAAAAGTTTAAAATGCATCTATATACATCCGTATGTGGTCCATAGTGGACTGTACAAAGACTTATAGTAGTATTTAGGAACGGAGGAAGTAGCATGGAAATCATGCAGCCGGCTGCACAAAAGACAGCGGCACTAGCATGGAAATCAATAGCCACGACCCAGTAGATTTGGTTAAATCTTTCATAAGAATAGTCTTTATCCATCAATGGAAGATGATGCTACATGTAGTAAGCAAATAGCAAATACAGTAGCTGAGTGCGTCTTCTCTTCTAGCTTCATTCAGTTACAGAAAAGATTGGCTTAGTTATCTACAAAAACAAATCTTGAAACAAATGTATCTAACATTCTACCCTTGAAGGTTCATGGTTTTCAGTGCTTGCCACAGTTTGTAAATTGAACTTACATGACCTTCGAGATGTTTATCTACATGATCCTGGAGATGTTAATCTACATTGAACTTACATGATCTTGGAGAAGCTTGTAAATTGAGCTTACAGTTTGTAAAAAGGATTGGCTTAGATCTACATTTTTTTTCAGTGCTTGCCAGTTTTGAAATTGATTGTACATGGTCTCGAGATGTTCTACTTTGGATTGCGGTCTCACGACCAGTAGCACATCAGTGACATCATTCCTGTACTTTTACTTGGAAACCATTCCCAGCATGTGGTTGATTCAGTTCTCTCGACGGGAAGGACAGACCGTGCATTTACACGTGACATTGTCCACACAACTAATCCATATAAATTGTCGTTGATTTAGTATAAAGTCCCCATAGTTTGTTGCAACGCCATATGCACACTTCGAGGTTACATCCTCCTTTGTATTAGAGATCCTCGCAGTCCTCCGCCGCCACCTTCATGCCCACGCTTGTGGGTCGATCCTGGAGCAAATAATAACAAAATGAAAATCGATCAGAAGATCACCATACATCTGCCCACGTCTGTGGGTCGATCCTGGAGCAAATAATAACGAAGAGAAAATCGATCAGAAGATCACCATACATCTGCTACGTGGTTAAGTTTACCATGACTTTATCATATGGAGGAGGTACAAGAACAATTACTCCTACATGGAAAATAATTTGTTTGGAGGAAACGTACCTGAGGATAGAACCACAAGGGCAAGGACCAAGAAGAACATGCAGCAGGTCCTCATAAATCATCATGGTCCCGTTAGAATTTTTGGCTAGTGATCGCCCGGCTAATGGCTCCTGAGCATGATCAGATGTTGGCGTGCGCTCACAAGGAATTTATGTACTTCCTCCGTCCGAAAATACTTGTCGTATTGCATCCCCGTGAGAGAGCGCTTCCTGGTCGCTCCCGCGGGCGGCCGGGAGCGAACCCTAGCCGCCAGCAGCGCAGCACCCACCTCCCCCGCTTCCCCTCGCTGCCGCCGGACGGCGTCGCCGGGCAAAGCCCGTGCGGCTCGGCGGCGGCGGGGCCCTTTCCTCCTTCCGGTCGGAGCGGCGCGGCGCGGGCCGTCCTCTTCGGCGGGAGCTCGGCCGGCGGCGATGCTAGCTCGAGGCGGCGCGGCGAGGTAGCGCAGGGGCGGGTCGGGCGCGTTTCGGGGCCGGCTGGCGTGGTTCTACGTGCGGCGGCTTGCAGCAGGCGTTGGCGTGGGCGCACGGAGCGGAGGGCGCGGATCTGAGCGGGCCACGGAGAGGGGGCATGGGGCTGCGTGGGCGCCGCGGCGAGGTCGCGCCGCGCGTGCGTGGCGGCTCGGGCGGCCATTTGTGGTCGAGCGCTGCTCTGCTGCTTGGGTGTTCTGCTCCACGGCCTCGGGTGCTTGGGTACTCTGCTCTGTGGCGTGAGGGGCTCGAGAGGAGCTGGGACGAGGTGCTGCTGCACGGGAAGGTGCTGCACAAGGGGTCCGGCGGCGCGGATCTGTCGCCGGAGGTTGCGCGATGGCGCGGTGAGGGGCTGCTGCTCAGGAGGAATGGTGGAGCGGCTTCGCTGTGAGATGCAGGAGCAACAGCTTCGGATCTGCTCGGATTCAGGTGGAGCCGGTGGACGTCGGCCATGGGGATTGTGTGTTGTGCAGTGCTCCGGATCTGCTCAGATTCGGAGGTGTGGAGGAGCTCCGGGCGAAAGTCCAGCACTGACCTTGGGTCGGTGCCGGCAACAGCGGCGCCATGGTCATGGTGTCGTTCCCCTTCTTGAAGGTGTTGCCGTGGAGCTCCATTACACGACTCTCCGGGAGAAATCCCTAGCTTCGGATGGTCGAAGCAGGCGATGACGGCGGCTACGTCGTTTCCTTCTTTGAGGCATTGCCTTGGAGAGTCAGCATGTTGCAGTTTGCACGGATCTCTTCGTCGTCGAGGACAGTGGACGTCGGGGCGGCGGCTCCGGGTGATTTCTGATTGTGCGTCGAGATGGCGATCTCGGGAACAATGTGAGTGGCGGCTCTATGAGGTGGGGCTCTATCTCGACATTGGTTGGGTGGCATCCTTGTCCCGCTTGGGCGGTAGGGGTGTCGGCTCGGTCGATGCGCCCCAGAGGGGGCGGTCTGACTTTATGTCGGGGCGGCGGCCCCGGATATGGTGCGATGTTCGTGGTCTGCGAGCGGTTGCCCTGAGCAGCGTGGGCTGCGGGCAGCTGGGTTGTGCGGCGTTGCTGCTCGTGGGGAGTGGTGGTATGTCGGGGCGGCGGCCCCGGAAGGCGGTGCCTGTTGATTGCGCTGGGCGCGACGGAGCGGTGGATGTCGGGGCGGCGGTCCCGAGAGAATCTCTGGGCGACCAGACTTCTGTGGCAACGATGATGGTGGGAGCGATGTCGGCGACGCGGCAATGGTTGCGATAGTCGACTCTTCTTCGGCGTGTCCACGGTTTTGCCTCGGTTTGCTTGTTGCTGTGGAGTCGAAGCTGCGGCGGCGGGGCCCTGTGGTGTACGATGACTGGCTGCAGGTGGGCCGTTCGGCGATCTTCCGTGGCGCCAGCCGTGCCTGGTTTTGTTCTTCTGAGTTCTCCGTCAGAGTCGGAGCTGCGTTGTCTGGCCGTAGGTCGACTTGTCGTCGATTAGGGTGGGCTTTGCCCTATGTGTTTCAGTCTATGGAGTGGGCTTGGTCCTTGTTGTTCCGGTTTTTGCCCGGTTTTCCGTAATTAACTGGGCAATTCTCTTCTGCTTAATTAATAGATGAGGCAATCTTTGCCTCCGTTTAAAAAAAAGGATAAAATTGAATGTATCTAGAATTAAAATATGTTTAGATACATCCATTTTCCCAACAAGTATTTCCAGACGGAGGGAGTAGGATGGTTGTGCTTATCTTGTCTGCAAATACTGTATTTATTACTACCTTTGTCTTGGTTTTAGTTTAACTGAACTAAAACCATGATAAGTATTTTGGAACCGGAATAGCTTCAACACGACGTTCTCTGGACGACATGTGGCGGATCCCACATTCCTTAGTTATGGAGGAATTTAATCTATCGAATGACTAGCTAGGGTCGTGCATGCATCGGACTAAAAATGGAATGACATGTGACTGCTCTTTTGGAACGGAGGGAGTATGTCATAAATGCAACATTGAAGATAAGTTGCACAAACTAAGAGCAGTAAATGATTTTTACATGGAAGGAGGAACATATCCTGGCAACAGTAATTCCTGTATTTTCTCTGTATTTTTTTATCAGTAACCATGCACGTGCCAACCACGTCTCTATCAATATAAATTATGCACATTTTTTAAACCATGTTCGTCATAGGATAGTTGCAACTAAATTCAACAAAAGCCCTTTCCGGAAGCATTCCAGATTCAGAAATGGCATTTCCAAAATGAACTATAAGGGAACATAAAGATATACATGGTCATATCAGCTTTGCAACGGTCTTAGAAAAAGGAATTTCATAATGTACAGAAATCATCAGCAGTCAATCAAATCATTAATACTTCATCGTATCGCACATTTCGTCTTCTATGACTTCAACATCACCACTTGCACCAAAATGATATGGATAACCAGATGGTCTTTTTTAGTAGTACATTATACTTGACTAAAATAGGTTGCTCAAGTGTGGATTAATCAATAGATAATATCACGCGTGGACATTTTTGCTAAACAGTGTTTACTCAGCTATGTCATCACATGATACACAAAATGATCATGGAATTAAACAAATAAATAGGAGTGTCTGAAAGAATTGATGGTTTTGAAAACATCAAAGATTGTTGCAGTCTAAGATATATTGACCACTGTTTCCCTGTTAAAGCTCTGGAATCAGGAGATGTTATTCTTGTGAAACAGTGAGCTCAGCTATTCGATTCCAGTTTGGACAAGCAGGTTGAACTTCGTATCCTATGTCAACCCAAACAATGACGAACTAGCTTACAGGGGCAAATCACAGCAGAAATGTTTGTAGATGTCCATAATAAAGGTGCACACATCAGGTCCATAATAAAGCCAGATCAGCGACAAAAGGGAAACCTAGCTATGCATCAAGTACTGAGATAACTATACCAGATGTCAAGATTATGACTGAATAGAGGTCACCCCAAAACGTTGTTTGTATCTGAATTCTGACTAGTTCATATATATTTCTCTAACAGCTCTGTTCAAGGCTGTTATAAGCATGCACACACAAACCAACAGCCATCAGATTAATAAGCTCTTCCATTATCAGAAAAGACCGTGAAACACACATTCTGAAAACCAACTAAAATATCAATGCTTATCTGTCACCCAGCACTATCTATCAGCCCAGCCATTACTCCCTCTTAGTACTGACGATGTTCCTTTATACTGCACAGAAATTGAGCACATTTATGCAACATATACCCATGATTCTGTCCCTGCCAATACCATATGTCAAATACGCACCTTACTTAGTTTTCCTGCTCAAGTAGTTAACAAAGAAATCCAAAACCCTGTAGCACTAAATTAAATCGCAATACAACTCTAAAATCTAGTAAGTACATACTAGGTTGGAGCGTTGGGATTCAAATTGCATTAATATGGGCCCCAGTTTATTAGTATCTTCCCATAAAAGTGTTCTTCTCACTTGTAAGAAGAAAAAGGCATGTCCAATTCTCCTCTAGATTCATATGTCCACATCAAGCTAGTAGAAATCATAGTTCTGTTTTAGAGAGATAGCAAGCATAGTTCTGTCCGAACCCTTTTCTTGCACATTATGGATGTGCTAACGCTAAAACTAACATTAAAGCTGAATATATATCCATGTTTCCTAGCAAACAAAAACATTGGAGGATATTGATAATTGATCACCTGTGCAACAGTAAGCACCAGCAAAATTGGCCCTAATTCGTCGCGTGTTTCCCATTTTTACGCCTGACGAACAGAAAAACAGAGCATTTGGAGGAACTCGTCCACCAGCTGCTAATCCACCACATCGTTGAAGTCCATGTCGATGAGGAACTCGTCCACCTGCCACTCAGCCGGCGTCAGGTCAGTGTCAGTCCTCAGGTCGTCGAGCGCCGGACCTGGGATGATGCTGTCCGAGCGGACGTCGCAGGGGGGCGGCTCCGGGAAGTCGTTGAGGAGGTCCACGGACGACTCATCCCCGTCATCAGTAGCGACCGCCGTGGGTTGTTGCTCGAAGTTGGTCTTGGCCGCGGCCGCCGTGGGTTTTTGCTCGAAGTTGGTCCTGGCCGCGGCGCCGTACATCCCGACGGCCGCCGCATCGTACGCTCCGGCGGCCTCCTCGGCGGTGTCGAACCTTCCGACCGCCACCACCTTATGCCTCCCCGAGTCCCATAGGCCCGCGACGTACTTGCCGTTCGGCTGCCGGGACACGCCGACGAACTCGGTCCGGGCGTCAGGCCTGGGCGCCGCCGGCTTCTTCTTCTTCTTTGTCGCCGCCCGGCCGACCGACTCGGGGACGCCGCCTTGCTTGTAGTTCGTCACGGCCCGCGCCCCGTGGAGCCTGACGGCCGCCTCGTCGTACGCCCTGGCGGCCTCCTCGGCGGTGTCGAAGGTGCCGAGCCACCGCGTCTGCAACTTGGAGTGCTTGATCCGCGCCCCGTACTTGCCGCCATATGTCCGGGACACGCCGCGGAACTCGGTCCGGGCCTCCGGCCGCGGCGGCGCCTTCTTCTTCGCCGCCCTCCCCGCGCCGTACGCTCTGGCGGCCCCCTCGGAGGTGCTCCCCTTCCTCCTCCCACCCGCAGCTTCCGCGGCCCCGTCGCGCTCCACCGCCACCACATCCACGCCACCCCGGAGGCCTTGTTCATGGACGCTCTCCGCCGTCGCCACCATCATCACACTGACTGGACTGAGCCGGGGTGGGCACGCCGCCGCAGCAAGAGGCGGAAATGCGCGAGCTTTTGTGGGGTTTTGAGGGACAGGTGGCGTCGAGGTTCTGTTCGTGATTCGTGCAACCTGGAAGATTTCGTGTTGCAGTTGCTCTACACTGTACTGCCGGCCAGTACAGCTGTCAGGTTAGGTTAGGCTGAAAAGGAAAAGAAAAGCTGTTGTTAATTTTTAGTACTCCCTCCGTCCCAAAACAAGTGTCTCAACTTTGTACTCTCTCCGTTTCAAATTACTCGTCGCAGAAGTGGATGTATCTAGAACTAAAATACATCTAGATACATCTATACTTGCGACAAGTAATTCAGAACGAAGGGAGTACTAGCTCTAGAGCAAATTTGTATTCAGCTAAGACACTTATTTTGGGACTGAGGGGAGGGAGTAGTTCTTTTTTCGGAATGGTTACCTTGAGAGGGCTTTCTTGAATTGCAAGAATCCGAGGGAAAATGCATGATTAGATGTCGGTGTGTAATGTGAATTTTCACATAATTTAAAAATAAAAAGGCTAAAAATCGACGTTAATTTTTAAATACAGGAATCTTTTTCATGGCAGGAGGACGACAAATTTAGTTTGCAAGCACGTCGATTTTTCTGGCAAAAAATAAACTGAAGCGGGTTTTCAATACTCGCCAAGTGAACTTGCCATCCTCAGCGAACACAACTTGACATAAAAAATGTTTGATTTGCCATGCCTGGAAATTTAACGTTCGCTGACTATCCGAATCCTTGAATAAACACAGGAATATTATGAGAGGTGGGTGCCTTTTGATGTTACACAGGAAATAAACACATGGATTCGAAGCTCGTGTTGAGATTACTACTCCCTTCGTCCCAAAATATAAGAATGTTTTTTACATTAACATAGTGTCAAATACGTTCTTATATTTTAGGACAGAGGGAGTATAAAATTGAGGGCACATGAATGGATTCTGCAGAAATTTGGTGAACCTATTCCTTTGATCCAAATGTTTTCTTAGAAAATATTCTTATGGATTGGAATTCTGCAAAGAAATTCCTTCAACTCAAAGGGGTCTTGAATTGTGGACAGTGAGTCTGGCCCTGGTTTTGATTCATTGTCACTGTGGCTAGTGTTTCTCTGCTTGATGAACAACACAATTTGCTTCGGTACACCCCCTAATACAAGGATGGCCCAGATTAAACGATACCCCTTCATAATCAGGGGCAGGATCGACATATTAGAAAAATCATCCCCGCCTGGCCCCGACAGATACGTATACGCGCGTACGTGTGGCTGACGCGCGTTTGCCCCGTCTGTGCCTGCATGCACGCGCCTACCCCGCCTGGGCCTTGCATGCACGTGTCTGCCCCGCCTGGGCCCCGCATGCACACGACTTGCTTAGCCTGCGCCGCCTACCCCGCACCTACACAACATAGGTTGCCCCTGAGCGGCCACCCTCGCCCGCCACGCCAGCTGCGCGTAGGCCGCTGATACGTCTCCAACGTATCTATAATTTTTTATTGTCCCATGTTGTTATATTATCATTCTTGGATGTTTTACAATTATTTTATAGCAACTTTATATCATTTTTTGGGACTAACCTATTGATGTAGTGCCCAGTGCCAGTTGCTATTTTTTGCTTATTTTTTACATCGCAAAAAATCAATATCAAACGGAGTCCAAATGCAGCAAAACTTTTTGAAGATTTTTTTGGACCAGAAGACGTCCAGTGGGTCAGAGAAGCACCTGGGGGGTGCCCCGAGGGGGGCAAAACCCACCAGGGCGCGCCTAGGGGCCCATGCGTGCCCAGGTGGGTTGTGCCCACCTCGGTGGCCTCCCGCACCGCCTCTTCGCTCTAAATGCCCAAATATTCCAAAAACCCTAGGAGAGTCGACGAAATTTTGTTCCAGCCGCCGCCAGTTCCAGAACCGCGAGACTCAATCTAGAGCCCTTCCCCGGCACTCCACCGAAGGGGAGAATCATCACCGGTGGCCATCTTCATCATCCCGACGGCCACCATGATGAGGAGGGAGTAGTCAACCCTCGGGGCTGAGAGTTTGTACCAGTAGCTATATGTTTAATCTCTCTCTCTCTCTCTCTCGTGTTCTTGAGATGTCACGATCTTGATGTATCGCATGCTTTGTTAATATAGTCAGATCATATGGTGTTTTCCCCTCTCTATCTTGTTGTAATGAATTGAGTTTCCCTTTGAGATTTTGTTTTATCGGATTGAATACTTTTATGGATTTGAGAGCACTTGATATATGTCTTGCATATGAATACCCGTGGTGACAATGGGGTATTATATTGCTTCACTTGAGATATATTTTGGCACTCAATTCGCGGGTTCCTGAGGTGACATTGGGGTAATCTATGCATAGGGGTTGATGCACGTTCTCGTCTTTTGTTTCTCCGGTAGAAATCTTCGGGCACTCTTTGAGGTTCTTTGTGTTGGATTGAGTATTACGAATCTGAATTTGCTTTGGTGTTATTTTAGTACGAACTCTTGGATAGATCGATCAGAAAGAATAGCTTTGAGGTGGTTTCGTACCCTACAAACAATTTATTCTTATGTTCTCCGCTAGATAAGAACTTTGGAGTGATTCTTCATCGCACTTTGAGGGATGGTTATATGATCCAATTATATTAGCATTGTTGAGAGATTGCACTAGCGAAAGTATGGATCCTAGGCCTCATTATACCGTTTGTGCTCCATTTTATCAATTGCTACCTTGCTGTTTTTTATTGTTCTTACTACAAAAACCAATATCTACTATCCATATTACACTCGTATCACCATCTCTTCGCCGAACTAGTGCACCTATACAAATTACCATTGTATTTGGTGTGTTGGGGACACAAGAGACTTTTTATTATTTGGTTGCAGGGTTTGAGAGAGACCATCTTCATCCTACACCTCCCACGGATTGATAAACCTTAGGTCATCCACTTGAGGGAAAATTGCTACTGTCCTACAAAACTACAAGAATAAAGTTGCATAGTAGACATCAAGCTCTTTTCTGGCGCCGTTGCCGGGGAGGTTAGGTAAGCGGCACTCACACCCTGTCAACGAAGTTCTTTTCTAGCGCTGTTGCCGGGGAGGTGAGTGCTTGAAGGTATATATTTAGATTTTGCAATTGAATCTTTTAGTTTCTTATTTATCACTAGTTTGCACTGGTACCGTAAGGTGCTATACAAACGGCTTTTAATCCCTTTCTGTGACGACATTTGGAACCGTCGCGAAGTGAGTGTGGGCAATGTTGGGGAACTTAGCATGCAATTTCAAAAATTTCCTATGATCACGCAAGATCTATCTAGGAGATGCATAGCAACGAGAGGGGAGAGTGTGTCCACGTACAATACTAGACCGAAAGCGGAAGTGTTATGTTAACGCGGTTGATCTAGTCGAACGTCTTCATGATCCAACCGATATAGCACTGAACGTACGGCACCTCTGAGTTCAGCACACATTCAACTTGATGACGTCCCTCGAACTCTTGATTCAGCAGAGGGTCGAGGGAGAGATTCGTCAGTACGACGGCATGATGATGGTGTTGATGATGTGATCCGCGCAGGGCTTCGCCTAAGCACTACGATGATACTACAAGAGGAGTAAACGGTAGAGGGGGCACCGCACACGGCTAAGACAATGTTGTGTCTTTGGGGTGCCCCCTGCCCCGTATATAAAGGAGGGAGAAGGAGGCCGGCCACCAGGGGCGCGCCAAGGGAGGGGGGAGTCCTACTAGGACTCCACTCCTAGTAGGATTCGCCCCCCTCTTTTTTCCTTCTTACGGAGGTGGAAAGGGGGAAGGAGAGGGAGTAAGAGAAGGAAAGGTGGGTGGCGCCCCCTTTCCCTATTCCAATTCGGCCTCCTCCCTTGTGGGGAGGTGCACCACACCCTTGTGGGCTGGTTAGCCTCCCTCCCATGGCCCATATCTTCCATCGGGGGGTTCTGGTAACCCTTCCGGTACTCCGGTTTGTACCCGATACACTCCGAAACCCTTCCGGTGTCCGAATACCACCTTCCAATATATCAATCTTTACCTCTCGACCATTTAGAGACTCCTCGTCATGTCCGTGATCTCATCTGGGACTCCGAAAAAACTTCGGTCACCCAAACACATAACTCATGATACAAATCATCATCGAACATTAAGCGCGCGGACCCTACGGGTTCGAGAACTATATAGACATGATCGAGACACATCTCCAATCAATAACAAATAGCAAAACTTGGATGCTCATATTGGCTCCTACATATTCTACGAAGATCTTTATCGGTCAAACCGCACAACAACATACATTGTTCCCTTTGTCATCGGTATGTTACTTGCCCGAGAGTCGATCGTCGGTATCTTCATACCTAGTTCAATCTCGTTACCGGCAAGTCTCTTTACTCGTTCCGTAATGCTTCATCCCGTAACTAACTCATTAGTCACATTGCTTGCAAGGCTTATAGTGATGAGCATTACCGAGAGGGCCCAGACATATCTCTCTGATATATGGAGTGACAAATCCTAATCTCGATCTATGCCAACCCAAAAAACACCTTCGGCTACACCTGTAGAGCATCTTCATAATCACCCAGTTACGTTGTGATGTTTGATAGCACACAAGGTGTTCCTCCGGTATTCAGGAGTTGCATAATCTCATAGTCAGAGGAACATGTATAAGTCATGAAGAAAACAATAGCAATAAAACTTACCGATCATTATGTTAAGCTAACGAATGGATCTTGTCCATCACATCATTTTCTAATGATGTGATCCTGTTCATCAAATGACAACACATGTCTATGGTCAGTAAACATAACCATCTTTGATTAACGAGCGAGTCAAGTAGAGGCATACTAGGGACACTTTGTTTTGTTTATGTATTCACACATGTACTAAGTTTCCGGTTAATATAATTATAGCATGAATAATAAACATTTATCATGATATAAGGAAATATAAAGAACAACTTTATTTTTGCCTCTAGGGCATATTTCCTTCAAGCAATAGGGGGGGTCCTTCCCACACGACCCAGAAACCGTGGGGGATGGGCGAGCGGCTACTGATGATTGCCATAGAATAAACGTATGAGAAGCTGCCCCAGTCCCACACGTTACATCTCAATGTTACGTTTTTGATCAGAGAGACATCTCAAACGATTACGCCGCTATAGTCATGTGAAAAAGGTGGACATCAACATATAATCTGCCGATATGTTTGTGATAGGTACGTTATTGCACGGTTCAAGAATGTAAAATGTGTGCGGTGCCTCTACTAACGCCAACGTGTCCATTTTCATAACTGTGTGCGATTGGTATTCCTGTCGCACACGCAGACTGGTTTCAAACCTTTGCCGTATTACCATGAATCTCACACACATGTGAGACGAAACCGTGTGTGCATCCGTCGGGCATCGCAAACATTTCATGTCAAAGAACCGTCTGTTTTCTTTTATTCATCGCACACGCTATTTTTTCTTACTGTGTGCACATTATTTTATTCGATCCTGTTCATTTTGTAGTTTATTATTCGAATTGGAAGTTTTGAAATATGAAACATACAATTCAAATTCTCAGCACAATGGTTCAACAACGAATCCATAAATAAAATTGTCTGTACAATATGTTTAGTAATTATAGGATTAGACATCAGTTAACTATGATGAACCACAATATTTACAGGCGGTAAAGGTGAAGAGACAAGTGTAAATCATTTTGACTGCCGATGGTGTTGAAGAAGCGGAATGCCCATAATGTGCCTTCCTGCATGCCATAGGCACGAACAACTTTTGTCCAACCTCTTGTGACGATCGCCCGCCCATCCTTCACCGCCTTCAGGAAGACTTCTAGAGCATTATCATGGTAGCATGAATTATATACTTTAACCTTAGTTGCCTCCACTCCGGTCACGTAGTTTGCAAGGTAATCATCAGTAAATAGCTTCGGAAACCACTGAAAAGATAAAAATATCAGATCAGGAGGTCTAATAGAGTAACTTGTTGTGGGCAGGGGGATAAGGCAACACATTACTTACCATCCTAAAGTTCACTATTGTCTTGGACAAAGTGTAAATAAAGAGCTTAATTCCCATCACCCATTTGTTTGTCCTAACAATATTTCTTAGTTTCCTCACTTGACGCTTGTTCATGAATATCTCATTGCCCCATATGCAAAAGGGATCGAAGCATGGATCAGTACCGCTCATATATGTACCTACAAGCAACCAGTAAATGTTGGAAGCTAAACTGAGATTGCATAAATGATGTAAAATACAACTACCTACATTCCTAAGTACAAGTATTTTTTTAGAGATTTCAATATGAACTACATACGGATGTATATAGAATTATAGATATAGTTTAGATTAGAATCTAGATTCACTCATTTTGCTCCTTATGTAGTCTATATTGGAATCTCTAAAAATACTTATATTTTGGAATAGATGGTGTATAAGACATGGGATGCAGCTAACCTCGACGGCAAACAACAACATCGCCCATTGTAGCTCTATGTAAGTACATGGAAAGCCAATGTTAACTACAACAGGGTTAACATTCACCAAAAATAGCAAATGGTAATAAAATGGCAGCATCTGTAGTGATATCTTCATTGCGAAAGAGTAGCACAGTAGCAAATGGACGGATTAAAAAATGGATACAACTGTTAATTGCAACAGGCTTAACAACATCCTAATTCATGTTTTGTAAGTTTGTAGCCATTGAAATACAACTATTTAAAAATGGATACAATTGTTAATTGCAACAGGCTTAATGGCCATTGAAACCGGTACTGATAAAATTGCAATTGGCAGAGTTAAACATCACAAGGCAGGTGCTGCCAGAGCAGATAATGGCCCAGCTGTCGATAAAAAGGTAGGGAAAATAGCTAAAACGTGTTAGGCGTGTTTACTACAACATGCTTAAGAAATTGACCGTATAAAACATAGCCATTAATTGCAATTGGTATTAGTAAGGTTGAACTGGTGAGTTCATACTTGGTAAGTCCTGAGAGGTAGTTGCTGGGGCACTTCATCTTGGCCAGAGCCCGCCCAAAGTCCACAGAGGCGGAGGTGAGCTCTTTCTCCGGGGCGAAGCGTGTATCAGTGCCCCCGACATGTGTACCTACAAGAAGCAAGTAAATGTTAGAAGCGAAACTGCAATTGCACAAGTGATGTAAAATACTGTAAGACATGGGATGTAGTTAACCTCGACGGCAAACAACAGCATCACCCGTTATGGCCCTGCGTAAGTACATGGAAAGGCATGTTAAGTACAACATGTTTGTCATCCATCAAAAATAGCAAATGGGCAACATCTCTAGTATATCTTCATTGCGGAGAGTAGCATGGTAGCAAAGGGATAGAATAAAAAATGGATACGACTGTTAATTGCAACAGGCTTAACAATATCCTAAGTCATGTCTTGTAAGTTTGTAGCCATTGAAATACAACTGTTTAAAAATGGGTTCAACTATTAATTGCAATAGGCTTAATAGCCATTGAAACTGGTACTGATAAAAATGCAATTGGCAGAGTTAAACATTATAAGGCAGGTGCTGCCAGAGCAGATAGTGGCCCTGTTGTCTATAAAAAGGTAGGGAAAACGTGTTGGGCATGTTTACTAGAACATGCTTAATACATCAACCGTACAAAACATAGCCATTAATTGCAACTGGTATTGGTAAGATTGAACTGGTGAGTACATACTTGGTAAGTCCTGAGAGGTAGTTGCTGGGGCACTTCATCTTGGCTAGAGCCCGCCCAAAGTCAGCGGCGGCGGAGGCGAGCTATTGCTCCGGGTCAAAGCGTGGATTAGTGCCACTAACATGTGTACCTACAGGCAACTAGTAAATGGCAAAAATTAAACCGCAATTGCACAAATGATGTGAAATACTGTAAGACATGAGATGCAGCTAACCTCGATGGCAAACAACATCATCTACCGTTATGACCCTGCCTAAGTACATGGACAGTCATGTTAAGTACAACAGGGTTAGCATCCACCAAAAATAGCAAATGGGCAACATCTCTAGTGATATACTGAGTCATGTATTGTAAGTTTGTTGCTGGTATTGGTGAAATTGAACTAGATAATTAATACTTGAACATCACATAGTGTGCAGTACTGAAATAAACAAGGGACGAACATGCTTAATACATCAACCATACAAAACATAGCCATTGCAAGTGGTACTGGTAAGATTTAGCTGGTTAGATCATACTTGTTAAGTCCTGGGGGGGGGTAGTCGCTGGGGCACTTCATATGGGCAGAGCCTGCACCATGTTGGCAGAGGTGGAGGCGAGGTGTTCCTTTGGGTCAACACCACAGTGGCCATCGCGCCATGGACCGCCACCAGCTCCTCGACCTCCACGTGATATGTGGTTGGTATTGCACGATGATGCTCTGGAGGTAGGGATGGTGAGGATTTGGAGGCATGAGGATGTTTCGCAGGCGCCATTTAAGCAATTAGGCCGGGGCCGTGATAGAGATCGGTGGGTTACCTAACTGGATCCGAGAAGAACGTAGATGTGGTTGAAGTTGTGGTTGTGGTGGCGGTGGGTTGAGATGCCGGTAGGGGAAGGCGCGTGGGGGGGGGGGGGAGGGGGGGGGGGTGGTGGGAGATACTGAGGAAATTTGATGGGTGGGGATGTGGTTGGAGGAATAAATTCTGAAATCGCATGCCTAATGAAAATTTCACTGCAAAACTTGCAACTTGGGAGGGGGAGACACACAACACAGACGAAGCGCATAAAATACTCGTGTGCGAGAAAACAAAAAATGGGCAGATCCCATCTCCAAAAAATGTACACGTGTAGTTGATTTTTCCTGATCAATGGTACGCCTGGTTTATTAGGACACATCACAGAGGTAACTGACTTATGGATCATTAACGCAAAAAAGCACATGGATATGACATAGAAATCGTGTGTTTTGTGATCTTCTAATGATTAACGCAAAAAATGCACACAGGCACACATGCTAATCAACGCTCAAAGTCCTGAAAGGATGCTCTTACCGACATTGTATGTTAATACTACAAACTTAAAGTACTAATGGTAATTTGCTCTAATACTACAAACTTAAACTACTTCTCACATGCTGCCATCGGGGCATGCTGGCCAGACGTTAGGGTTCTCCTTCTTGGCCTTGTAGGCGGCAGCCCACCGTGCTTCGATCTCCGCCAAGCTCTCCTCACCACAGCATGCGGCCTCTTCTTTCTTGTGGCAATGGGACTCTCTTTTCTTGACTGCTTTCTGCCTTTTCCGATTCTCCTGTGCGGCTTTGGACGCCTCCAGATCCACCACCCATTCGGCCATGGCAGCCGCAAAGTCCGCCACGTAACTGTGTGGCTGCCGGCGGCGATGAACTCATCACAGCGATATGCCATCACTTCCTTACCATGTGTGCGATCGCGGGCGGCGAGGAACGCGGCGTGGCGGGATGCCATCGCTTCCTTAGTAGTTACTGTGCGTCGTGATGCCATGAACAATGCTTGGAGAGAGATCTAGGACGGAGGGGCTAGGCAGCCGTACAGTGTGGTGGTTTTTAAGAGATCAACGACAAACGACAAAGGAAATTTGGCTTCCCTTACAATTTTGCTCGTTCATTATCGCACACGGTTCATCTCTGCCGCTTCCGGAAACAGTGTGCGCTGAGGCTATTGTGTGTTGCATTATGATTGGCCGGAACCCCAGCCATGCGGATCGCGCTTGTGCACTGTAGGATGCACCACGATCGAACGGCAATCCACGTCCCTCACATCACATTTGTGCAGTTGTAGCTGGATTGGATTTATATGCGCTAAATGCCAAGAAAATGCACATAATCCCCAAAATATGGTAAATGAGCCCGGAAAAATGCTAAATTTGAACATGTGATTTGCAGGGTGTATGTTCGTCGTAGAAAAAAAACTCCAGGGCAAAGAACGAAGAAAATTTGGATTCCCCTTCAATCTTGGTGATTTCCCTCTCGAAAGCATGGAACTTCCCTGGTGATGGTTCGATTTATGAAGGGCGTGTATGATGACATAAGCCAAACCTTCTCAAAATTTTACCAGGGCATGGTGAGGTCATATCATGGCACCATGCCAGGCGTCATGTTTTTCAAGCATTTATTTCATTTTTTCTATAGTTGAAAACCCAATAAACAAACGTTTGTGGTTTACTGTTGCCACACATTTCATCGAAATATATGTCTATTCCTTGTAAAAGGCATGAGAATTTACTAAATGGCAGGAGCATCGTTTTCCAGGCCGTTCTTGTGCACCCTTTCATGCACCAATTGTTTGAACTTGAATTGTGTGCATTAATGCCTAGAAAATGCACATAATCCCCTAAATATGGTAAATGAACCCGGAAAAGTGCCAAATTTGAACGCGGTGATTTGCAGGGTGTATGTTCATCATAAAAAAAACTCATGGAGAAAGGACAAAGAAAATATGGACCCCCCTTCAATCTTGGTGATTTTCCCCTCGAAACCATAAAACTTCCTCGGTGATGGTTCGATTTATGAAAGGTGTGCATGACGACATAAGGAAAACATTCTCAAATTTTTACCAGGGAACGGTGAGGCCATACCATGGCACCACGCCAGGCATCATATTTTCTAAGCATGTATTTCATTTTTGTATAGTTGTTAACCCAATAAACGATGCGTTTATGGTTGACTATTGCCACACATTTCCTTGAAATATCTGCCCATTCTTTGTTAAAGGCATGAGAATGTACTAAATAGCACGAGCATGGTTTTCCAGACCGTTCTTGTGCACCTTTTCATGCACCCATTGTTCGAATTTGAATTATGTCCATTAATGCCTAGAAAATGCAAATAATCCCCTAAATATGGTAAATGATCCCAAAAAATGTCAAATTTGAACACGTTGCATCTGAGGCAGTATGTTGATCATTGGAAAAAACTAAACCAAACTAGGACAGAAATTTGGATTCCCCTTCAATCTTGGTGATTTCCCTCTCGAAAGCATGGAACTTCCTCGGTGATGGTTCGATTTATGAAGGGTGTGCATGACGACATTAAACAAACCTTCTCAGCTTTTAATCAGGGCACGGTGAGGCCATACCATGATGGCACCATGCCAGGCGTCATGTTTTTCAAGCACGTATTTCATTTTTCTATAGTTGATAACCCAGTAAATGACGCGTTTGTGGTGACTATTGCCACACATTCCCTTGAAATCTCTGCCCATTCCTTGTAAAAGGCTTGAGAATTTACTAAATACCACGAGTATGGTTTTTCCAAACTGTTCTTGTGCACCTTTTCATGCACTGATTTTTGAATTTGAATTATGTGGATTAATGCCTAGAAAATGCACATACACTTCTGCAGGTTGCTGCTAACGCGACACTACGATCAGAGACCCTTCGACGAAACTGTGTGTGATGCAATAATCGCAAACGGCGGTGAACCGTCAAAAAAAGGTGCAAAACATTTGCGATGACGGATGCATCAAACACAGTTCAAATTTTAGTTGCGTGTGCGAAGCAGGGCATACGGTTGATCCAGACGAACTGTTTGCGATTAGACAGAACAACAGAAACGGGCAGCCATATCAATGTGTGTGCAATGTATGGCATATAGTTCACTCCGATGAACTCTTTGCTATTAGGGAAAGCAACAGAAATGGTCAGCCAGATCAAGGTGTGTGTGATATATGGCATATGGTTCAGTTTAATGAAATGTTTTCAATTAGGGAAGAGAACATAAACGGTTCAACTTAACAAGATGTGTGTGATATGCGGCAAAAAGGTTCGGAGGTTAATTCGAGAACAAGTACACATAGGTTAATTTGACATACATGACTTATAAGTTTCACAGAAATCCTATCACTTTTTTTGGAAAACATTTAATTGTGTTGAATGTATAAAGTGCTCCATCCTATTAGTTGAATTAACCTCGAGGTCCATGTTTTGGAAACATGTCGTACAGTAACGGGATAGACCTTCATTCAAGACAATCAACATGTGTTCAATTTTTTTATCAAAAAATAATGAGATAGACCTTCTTCAAGCCAATCAACATGTGTACAAAAAAAATGTTAAAAATTACAAAACAAGGACCTCAAGGTTAATTCAACTAATATGATGGAGCACCATATACATTCAATGCAATTAAATGTTTACAATGACCCATCACATCAGTTTATTTAACATCGAGGCCACTTCCCATCCGGTCACCCATCTGATGACTACTCAAGCCTCAACACAATTAACTTGGGAGTTTTGTTAGATGAGCTATCAATAGGGAAGCTGGTCCTTGCTGCTGTACGATCCCTCTTTGCATCCTTTATTGGGCACCCGGATGACCGACTATTGCCGCCCAATGGTCAATGCAACGTCACCTACGAATGTGCCCGACACGACCGATGGTGTACTCGAGGTCGAAGCCGACCACTTGGTACTTGTTCTCGGCAAGGAACTGCTCCATAGTTTGGATGGAGCTCTCCACCAAGACCGGATCGTTCGTGTACACCACCGAGAGGGCCTTCCCCCTCACGTGGGTGTCCACTACATGATGCATGGTGAACTGCCCGCCATTGTCATCGTTGGCCGCTGGGAGCGCCATTGGAGCCACGGGGATCACCATTGGAATCACTGGATGTCCTCTCTGTATGTGTCATAGTGGGTTTGCTTATTGTGTCGTGCGCCGGCCCCAAAACACTGGCAGCACAACTTATAAATTGATGGATGGAGTACTAGTTACAGTGGTGCATATAATTAAGTAAAGGGATCGCACTTTCGCCCACACGATCGTGATCGAATGACCGAGAGGATGGAGGGGGTTTGGATGGGTTATTGGGCTGTTTTGGAGGGGTGTTGGGCTGCACACAAAAGTGGCTTTTTTTTGCGGTTCCCGTTTAACCGTTGGAGTATCAAACGGACTCGAAATGGTACGAAACTTGACAGGTGGTCTACCGGTGGCGTACCAAGGCCGCTTGGCAAATCACGGTCCATTCCGAGAACGTTCAACACCCGCACACGAAAAGAGGCAAAAGAGGGCGTCGGGGGACATACTAGTGCCGGATTGCAAAACGGACAACGGGGAAAATGCTAGGATGCATGAGACGAACACGTATGCAAAATGAGATGCACATGATGACATGGAAAAATGCAACACGCAAGCAAATGACATGGCAACGACGGGGAATAACTGGAAGACACCAGGCGCATCAGATCCGGGGCGTTACAACTCTCCTCTACTAACAAGAGATCTCGTCCCGAGATCTTAGGACCGAGACGGGAAGGAAAAGGGATGAGGTGAAATAAGAACAAAAGAGAGAGGATGAACAAAGTCGAGAACACTTAGGTAGAAAAGAGGAATGACAATTACGACAGGAATCAAAAGCTCAACGAACAAGATAGACTCTGAAACCACTCCGGTTAGAACAAGATAGACAAGGAATAAGAACGAAAGAATCTTGATAGGATCCCAGTTGAACATAGAATGGAATAGAACTTGAACTTACCAAGATGGCAAGACACTTAACGAGAGGAACAACACAATGCCTCCAGAAGAATTGAAAGAATTGAATGAAAAGAACTTAGAAGGAAGGATTGAATGGAGTTGTTGAGAAAATCAACAACGAAAGAATAAGCTTGTTGTGGACTTATCAAAAATAACTCAAAACTTGAGGTGAAATTATACCACAACCAATGTCTGAATAGCTGAGAAGAATGAAGAAATGCAAAACTCCAATTCAAGAGTATACGGAGAATTAATTGCATTTCGAGATGCAAGAAGAAAAAAAATACTAGAACTCCTTGAACAAGAATCTTGATGAACACTTGAAGAATGAATTAAATACTGACGAACCACCGTGAAGAACTCCGATAACAAAAGGATGACGAGATAAAATTGAAAGATGAAAGGGATAAGATTAAGACTTGCAACGATTTAGATGGAAGTTCCGACGAAATGGCCGAGGAAATTTGAACTCCAGAAAATAAAAGATGAAAACACTTAGAACTATAATTTATTCATCGAGAACAAACTCCGAAGGAAAGGATTACTTGAGGATGATGAATTAAGAATAAGAATTATGTTATGCTTATCCTCATCAAATTTAATTGATGACAACCAGATTTTGCATGCAACTTATTCTTGTTGAAAAGGATTAAGGGAGGGTATAGCACAAAACTTGAGAAAGTCTTCATGAACCATCGGTAGGATTCGAAAGAACGAATGGATTGATATGCTAATCAAGGAAAAAGAATCTTGAACGAACCACCATAAGAATTCAAAAATGACTGATGAAAGAGAATGAATCACCGGGAAGAATTAGGAGAACCAATATGATAGAGGGGATTTAGATACAAGGGAACGGGAAGAATTCGAACTGAATGAAGAGCACTTGAACGAAGCACCGGGAGAATTGGATAATGGTAGCTGAAATGTGAGGATGAAGAATTCTTCTGGAACGATGGCCTCTGGTGAAAAGAAACAGAAATCAACTCCTGAAATACGCCAGATGGTTGAGAAAAAGGAAATTCTGACAAACGGAACAATTCGAGAGGGTAACAAGAAGCTAGAACCATGAAACTTCGAGAGAACAAACAGATTTAGAGGAAAAACTCTTCTTCAGTGTTCTACTGAGGACGGAAAACACCACCAAAATTACCGAGATACTCTGGGAGAATGAAAAGCGAAAAGGTTGAGCCAACAATGAAAAGAGTTGAAATCGATCTTGAAAAGGCATGTTACTGATGGAATCCATTCTTACGTCACACTTTGAAAAGAATTAGAGAATAGCTCCGGGGGAATTAGAAGAGTCAGGTAAGATCCTGGGAAAAGACCTGTGGGTTAGGGCCCACTGGAGAAATAACATCGTTGAGAAGGATTGTTGAAAAGATAGATGATGCACCGGAACAATTGAAATATTTGAATGAGGTGACAACCTCAAATTAATTCGAACATAGACGAATCTTTTGAGATGTCTTGCACACTCCGGAAGGATAAACTGGCGAGAGGCGAACGAGCAAGGAGAACACTTGATCCAAGGAAAAGAATACGATCAACCCGAAAAACTTGAGTTGAGTCCACCAGAAAAGAAAAAGAGAAGAAGAATATCGAACAAAAGAGAATTCACCGGTTGAAACAATTGACGAAAGACTGAAGAGGCTCCACACGAATGAACTTGATGGTCGAAAGAGACTCAAGCTTCGGGAAGAAAAAGGGGTGGGAGGGCGGGAAAACAAAGACAACTAGGAAGGGGAAACCAACGTATCTCTTGAAACGAAAACACCGGTTGAAAGAAAGCAAAGGCTTCGCACGAGTAGGATGAATACTCGATTACACACTCTGGCTCCGAGATGAAAAAAAGGGTGGGCGGGTGGGAAAAGAAAACAACTAAGGATTGATCTTGCGAGAACAAGGAGGTCGAATCGACTTGACGAGAAAATGCACAGGATGAAAAGAGCTGAGAACCAACGATCGGAAAACCAACTGCGTGATCCTAAAGAAAGATTTGAAGGGGAAGAGAAGTAATTCAAAACACCTATGTCAAGATTCCTAACCAGAGCGACGAAGGGGCTGAGGAGTAAAAAGAATTCCTACTCTCCGATATAACTAGACTCCGAAAAATGGTTTTCTTTTAGACTCGACAATGGCCAAACTACACGATCAAACAAGGGGGATCCTATGGTCGGTCGAGGCTCTGATACCAACTTGTCAAGCCCAATATGCGATACTATCCTAAAGAGACTCGAAGGTCCCACCAAGGATAGAACCGCATATTGATACGCTTTTGCAAGGTGGATATCATTACATCAACATTACATAATAGATGGGGATACATACAAAAATCATAAAATGCCACACGAATACAACATCATCTTACATAAGAGCACCATCCGACTATGGATGAAACACAAACAGAAACTCAAACGACATCCACCCTGCTAGCCCAGGCTACCGACCTGGAACCTATCCCCTGATCGAAGAAGAAGCAGAAGAAGAACTCCAAAACAAGCAAACATCGCTCTCGCAGCATGATCATTGCATAACCTGTACCTGCAACTGTTGTTGTAGTAATATGTGAGCCACGAGGACTCAGTAATGCCATTACCATGGGTATCAAGACTAGCAAAGCTTAATGGGTATGGAAAGGATAAGTGGTGAGGTTGCATCAGTGACTAAGCATATGTGGTGGCTAACATACGCCAATGAGAGCGAGAAGAGAAGCAAACGGAACGGTCGTGAAGCTAGCGATGATCAAGGGGTGATCCTGAACTCCTACTTACGTCAAACATAACCCAAAACCGTGTTCACTTCCCGGACTCCGCCAAAAAGAGACCATCACGGCTACACACACGGTTGATGCATTTTAATTTGAATCTGGTGTCAAGTTATCTACAACCGGACATTAACAAATTCCCATCTGCCACATAACCGCGGGCATTGCTTTCGAAAGATAATACCCTGCAGGGGTGTCTCAACTTAGCCCATCACAAGCTCTCACGGTCAACGAAGGATATTCCTTCTCCCAGGAAGACCTGATCAGTCTCGGAATCTCGGTTTACAAGACATTTCGACAATGGTAAAACAAGACCAGCAAGACCGCCCGATGCGCCGACATCCCAATAGGAGCTGCACATTACACTTGTCACGCCCAATATGCGATACTATCATAAAGAGACTGGAAGGTCCCACCAAGGATAGAACCGCATATTGATACGCTTTTGCAAGGTGGATATCATTACATCAACATTACATAATAGATGGGGATACATAGAAAAGGCATACAATGCCACACGAATACAACAGCATCTTACATAAGAGCACCATCCGACTACGGATGAAACACAAAGAAAAATTCAAATGACATCCACCCTGCTAGCCCAGGATGCTGACCTGGAACCTATCCCCTGATCGAAGAAGAAGCAGAAGAAGAACTCCAAAACAAGCAAACATCGCTCTCGCGTCATGATCATCGCATAACCTGTACCTGCAACTGTTGTTGTAGTACTCTGTGAGCCACGAGGGCTCAGCAATCCCATTACCATGGGTATCAAGACTAGAAAAGCTTAATGGGAAAGGAAGGGGTAAAGTGGTGAGGTTGCAGCAACGACTAAGCAAGTATGGTGGCTAACATACGCAAATAAGAGCGAGAAGAGAAGCAAACGGAACGGTCGCGAAACTAGCAATGATCAAGAAGTGATCCTGAACTCCTACTTACGTCAAACATAACCCAAAAACCGTGTTCACTTCCCGGACTCCGCCGAAAAGAGACCATCACGGCTACACACGCAGTTGATGCGTTTTAATTTGAATCTGGTGTCACGTTATCTACAACCGGACATTAACAAATTCCCATTTGCCACATGACCGCGGGCACGGCTTTCGAAAGATAATACCCTACAGGGGTGTCCCAACTTAGCCCATTATAAGCTCTCACGGTCAACGAAGGATATTCCTTCTCCCAGGAAGATCCGATCAGTCTCAGAATCCCAGTTTACAAGACATTTCGACAATGGTAAAACAAGACCAGCAAAGCCGCCCGATGCGCCGACAATCCCGATAGGAGCTGCACATATCTCGTTCTCAGGGCAACACCGGATGAGACAGGCTACGAGTAAAACCAGACCTCGAGTTTCCCCGAGGGGGCCCCGCAGGCGGCTCGGTTTGGACCAGCACTTAGAGAAGCACTGGCCCGGGGGGCTAAAATAAAGATGACCCTTGGGTTGGCCGACCTAAGCGAAGGGTATAGGTGGTGGTGAGGCAAATGGTAAAACCAAGGTTGGGCCTTGTTGGAGGAGTTTTATTCAAAGCGAACTGTCAAGGGGGTCCCATATATCACCTAACCGCGTAAGGAACGCAAAATCAAGGAACATAACATCGGTATGACGAAAACTAGGGCGACAAGAGTGGAACAAAACACCAGGCATAAGGCCGAGCCTTCCACCCTTTACCAAGTATATAGATATATTAATAAAATAAGAGATATTGTGATATCCCAACCATAATCTTGTCCAACATGGAGCAATCTTCAACTTCACCTGCAACTAACAACGCTATAAGAGGGGCTGAGCAAAAGCGGTAACATAGCCAAACAACGGTTTGCTAGGAAGGGTGAAAAGGGTTAGAGGCTGACATGGCAAATTGGGAGGCTTGAAGAACAAGTGATAGATAGCACAGCATAGCGATAGAATGAAGCAACTAGCATAGCAATGATAGTAGTGAGATCCAAGGTGACGGTCATCTTGCAAACCTGGCTCTGATATCAACTTGTCACACCCAATATGCGACCCTATCCTAAAGGAACTCGAAGGTCCCACCAAGGATAGAAGCGCATATTGGAGATGCTTTTGCAAGGTGGATATCATTACATCATACCATTACATAATAGTTGGGGATACATACAAAAGGCATAGAATGCCACACGAATATAATATCATCTTACATAAGAGCACCATCCGACTACGGATGAAACACAAACAGAAACTCAAACAACATCCACCCTGCTAGCCCAGGCTACCGACCTGGAACCTATCCCCTGATCGAAGAAGAAGCAGAAGAAGAACTCCAAAACAAGCAAACATCGCTCTTGTGTCATGATCATCGCAAAATCTTTACCTGTAACTGTTGTTGTAGTAATCTGTGAGCCACGAGGACTCAGCAATCCCATTACCATGGGTATCAAGACTAGCAAAGCTTAATGGGAAAGGAAGGGGTAAAGTGGTGAGGTTGCAGCAGCGACTAAGCATATATGGTGGCTAACATATGCAAATAAGAGCGAGAAGACAAACAAACGGAATGGTCGTGAAGCTAGCAATGATCAAGAGGTGATCCTGAACTCCTACTTACGTCAACCCAAAACTGTGTTCACTTCCCGGACTCCACCGAAAAGAGACCATCACAGCTACACACGCGGTTGATGCGTTTTAATTCGAATCTGGTGTCAAGTTATCTACAACCAGACGTTAACAAATTCCCATCTGCCACATAACCGCGGGCACGACTCTCGAAAGTTTATACCCTGTAGGGGTGTCCCAACTTAGCCCATAATAAGCTCTCACGGTCAACGAAGGATATTCCTTCTCCCAGGAAGACCTGGTCAGTCTCGGAATCCTGGTTGTATTGACTGGAACAGAATGCAATAGCACAATAAGAATTAAGGCCACGATGATGCGATCATAGTGGTGGTTATAGGAGGCAAGAAGACAGATGCATCCATCAACGTACGACCTCTTCTTCCTCAACTCAGTGTGCTGGGCCAACAACCGACGACTAAGGAGCGACGACTTTTGTGGCGAGGTCAAGGTGCTTCTCAGCAAAGGCATCCAAGGCTTCTAGCAGGTTGAAGAAGGCCAACATCATAGCGTCCTCACTGGCCTTGTAGATACCTATGTACAGGATTTTCTCGTACATGTGGATGTGTAGGTCGATGAATTCTTGCAGGGCGAGGCGCCTCGCAGCGGGCGCGACCTCCAGGTGGACATTCTTTATGGCGTTGGCGGGCAGTCGCAGGGCCACCAGTGCTTGAAAGAGGTTTCGACCATGGAGGCCGATTAGGGGTGGCAGACAATGAGGAGCCCGGGCGCACGGGCTGGAGGAGTATGGCTATGTCTTTCGCGAGCTTCTTGATGATGATGAACTTGTTGGTGGTGGCAATGATCATCTAATCCAACTGATAGTCGTAGTTGGCGTCGACGGCGGCCATCCACCAGCCGGTCGCCAACACCGTCTAGAGACGATCCTCGGTGCCATGCCACGGGCTGGCATCGTGGACCATCTGGCATAGTCGCCGGCTGCTTGCACGTATCGCCGCCATGGGTTTGGAGTGAGCAGTTTTGCGCTTAGTGTAGGTGCTTAGGCAAATGCTTAGGTTCGTATGATGTGGTAGATGCATTGGAATGGAGGGGCGCCTTTATATGAGTGCAAACTGCGTTGCATTCAGCTCGTGCTGCCCCTTTTCCCGGTCCTCCTCCCATTACTCCCCTCATGCATTCATGATGCTAATTGAAGAAGGATGCATCATTGGCCGTTCAACATTTCGGGAACCACTACCCTCTCCCTCGTCTGCATTAAAGCCGTATCGGGAACTGCGCCGCCCACTGTCAAATCGAATAGTACTGCATCGCCTGCTGCACGCCCAGCTGAACATGCCTCCTCACCTCCATCTATGCTTAATTACTAGATTTTAGTTGCTAAAATTAGATACTGCTAGTGATTTGTAGCTTCATATTTTGACAAATCGCAGTGTTACAAGGTTGACAAATGGCAATGTTACTAGATCAACAAATGTCAATCTTTCCAGTTTGACAAATGGCAACATACCCAATATGACAGATGCAAATCTTATCAAATTGTTTGTAAGTGGTTGCACACGGGTCATCCAAAAGAACCGTTTGTGTTGAAGAGATGCACAAATCCTGCTCTCACTTTGCATACGGGCGTTCTATCTAAAACGTTTGCGATCAAGAGCCATCAAAACCTATAGCCATTAAAAACCAAGACATGTGGCATCACGTGAATGGTTAAGATTTGAATTATGCACATAAATGCATTGAAAACTCAATTAATGCAAAAAAAGTCCAAATGAACCCCGAAAAATCCCAAAAATTGACACAACACTCTTGTTGTTCTATGTTAACATGATAAATTTTTTGAAAGCAATAATAGGCAATGGATATTGTTTCGTCCCAAAAGGTGGGATGTTCCCTACCGAAACCATCATGCTTGTTGTGAGAAGCATATACCCAAACTTGCCCCAAATGGGACAAAAAAAAATCTACCACAGCATGTTGATGCTGCTCCATGATAGCATGCCAAGTTTCATGAAGTTCAGACGAGTTTTGGATTTACTAGAATTTAAAAATCTGGTATCTCAATGTTTGCGGCCAAGTGACGGTGGCATGGTGTTTGACATTCATTCCCATTTCTTGCATGGGACCTAAGCATGCAACCAAGGACACATATTTGAATTTTCAACCAATTTATATGCATTAGAGCATGTGCATGTAGTTCAAATTTGAATTATGCACATAAATGCATTTAAAAACTCAATTAATGCATAAAAATGTCCAAATGAACCCCGAAAAATCCCAAAAATTGACACAACACTCCTGTTATTCTATGTTGACATGAGAAATTTTTTGAAAGCAATAAGAGGCAATGGATATCGTTTCGTCCCTAAAGGTGGGACGTTCCCTACCGAAACCATCAGGCTTGTTGTGAGAAGCTCTGGTTTGTGAGAAGCATATCCCCAAACCTGCCCCAAATGGGACAAAAAATTTACCACGACATGTTGATGCCGCTCCATGATAGCATGCCAAGTTTCATGAATTTCAAATGAGTTTTGGATTTACTAGAATTTAAAAACCAGGTATCTCAATGTTTGCGGCCGAGTGACGGTGGCAGGGTGTTTGACATTCATTCCAATTTCTTGCATGGGACCTAAGCATGCAACCAAGGACACATATTTGAATTTTCAACCAATTTATATGCATTAGAGCATGGGTATGCAGTTCAAATTTGAATTATGTACATAAATGCATCGAAAAACTCAATTAATGCATAAAAATGTCCAAACGAACCCCGAAAAATCCCAAAAATTGACACAACACTCTTGTTGTTCTATGTTGACACGAGAATTTTTTTGAAAGCAATAAGAGGCAATGGATATTGTTTCGTCCCCAAAGGTGGGATGTTCCCTAGCGAAACCATCAGGCTTGTTGTGAGAAGCTCTGGTTTGTGAGAAGCACATCCCCAAACCTATCCCAAATGGGACGAAAAATTTACCACGGCATGTTGATGCCGCTCCATGATAGCATGCTAACTTTCATGAATTTCAGACGAGTTTTGCATTTACTAGAATTTAAGAACCAGGTATCTCAATGTTTGCGGCCGAGTGACGGTGGCAGGGTGTTTGACATTCATTCCAATTTCTTGCATGGGACCTAAGCTTGCAACCAAGGACACATATTTGAATTTTCAACCAATTTATATGCATTAGAGCATGGGCATGCAGTTCAAATTTGAATTATGTACATAAATGCATTGAAAAACTCAACTAATGCATAAAAATGTCCAAATGAACCCCGAAAAATCCCAAAAATTGACACAACACTCTTATTGTTCTATGTTGACACGAGAATTTTTTTGAAAGCAATAGAGGCAATGGATATCGTTTCGTCCCCAAAGGTGGGACGTTCCCTACCGAAACCATCAGGCTTGTTGTGAGAAGCTCTGGTTTGTGAGAAGCATATCCCCAAACCTGTCCCAAATGGGATAAAAAATTTACCACGACATGTTGATGCCGCTCCATGATAGCATGCTAACTTTCATGAATTTCAGACGAGTTTTGCATTTACTAGAATTTAAGAACCAGGTATCTCAATGTTTGCGGCCGAGTGACGGTGGTAGGGTGTTTGACATTCATTCCCATTTCTTGCATGGTACCTAAGCATGCAACCAAGGACACATATTTGAATTTTAAACCAATTTATATGCATTAGAGCATGTGTCTGTAGTTCACATTTGAATTATGCACATGATTGTATAGAAAACTGAGTTAATGTATAAAAATGTCTAAGCGAACCCCCAAAAATCCCAAAAATTGACACAACACTCATGTTGTTCTATGTTGACACCAGGAATTTTTTTTTGAAATCGAGACAAGGCAATGGATATTGTTTCTTCCAGAAAGGTGAAATGTTCCCTACCAAAACCATTTGGCTTCTTGTGAGAAGCTCTGGTTTGTGAGAAGCATATCCCCAAAGCTGCCCCAAATGGGACAAAAAATTTACCACGACATGCTGATGCTGCTCCATGACAGGATGCCAAGTTTCATGAATTTCAGATGAGCTTTGGATTTACTAGAATTTAAAAACTAGGTATCTCAATGTTTGCTACCAAGTGACGGTGCCAGGGTATTTGACATTCATTCTCATTTCTTGCATGGGACCTAAGCATGCAACCAAGGACACAGATTTGAATTTTCAACTAATTTATATGCATTAGAGCATGTGCATGTAGTTCAAATTTGAATTATGCACATGAATGCATAGAAAACTCAGTTAATGTATAAAAATGTCCAAGAGAACCCCGAAAAATCCCAAAAATTGACACAACACTCTTGTTGTTCTATGTTGACACTAGGAAAAAAATTGAAATTGAGAAGAGGCAACGAATATCGTTTCGTCCAGAAAGGTGAAACATTCCCTACCGAAACCATCACACTTGTTGTGAGAAGCTCTGGTTTATGAGAAGCTTATACCCAAACCTGCCCCAAATGGGACAAAATTTTTACCACGGCATGTTGATGCCGCTCCATGATAGCATGCCAAGTTTCATGAATTTCGGACGACTTTTGGATTTACTAGAATTACAAAAGCAAGTACGTCGATGTTTGCTAAAGAGCCACGATGTCGTGGTGTTCAAAATTCATCCCCATTTATTACATGGGACATAAGCATAAACCCATGGACACATATATGATTTTACAACCCATGTTGGTGCACCGGAGCATGTGCATGTAGTTTATTTTTGAATTGTGCACCTGAATAATTCCAATTCTTTTACGACACACATATAATGGCATGTTCACTATAGACGAAAGTTCTAGCAATTCAAACACCGTCCATTACTGCTGTGACCCCATCATGTAATTCAAATCAAGAAGAAAAATCAAGTAGATCCCACATAGTTTATTATAACCAACCGTGTGAGGTGCAACACAAAATATCTTGGAGCACCGTCGGAGTATAGTATGCATACGCCTTATGCAGGAAGGTGCGTCGGCTACAGTCCACAGCCCGCTCTGAATAAGGGACCATGTCTGATGACACTTTGTGCACCAGTTTTTTCACTGAAGCGATTCCAAATTTTCGGCTTCCACGGAAATATCTACCTCCCCGCTCCCCCCCCTTACCAAAAGCCACATTTCCCCTGTTTTCGCCTTCCTTTCCAAGTTGAAACCTTCACTCCTTGCTTGCAGCGCCGCCTCCTCACCGATGACCCTCCTTCACGCTACTCAGCCTCGCCTATCCAGGCAGGTAATCCACACCCGACCCCCATCCTCCTCCTCCTTCCACATCCCACATGCCCCGACCATCGGCGCGAGCGCGACACCTTCCACCCAAATCACCGATCCCTACACCAAATAAGCACCGCCCTAAGCCATGGTGCGCGCAGTATAGCCAGGATCTCAAGGAGCATTTGGCAGCGGAGAAGCAAATCGAGGCCGCGCGTGTGGATGAGGTCGCGATGGCTGCCATTCATGCCGACCCCCAGATCTTGGAGGAGCACCTCGCCGTCAAGGCCACCATCGACACCTCGCATGCTGATGCCGTGACGTGGTTGGCTACTTTAAACAATAGTTCGTGGCGTTTTCTCGAGGCCACCGTTGGTGCCTTCGACGAAGACTAAGAGGTTTTTTCTCAGTGTGCACGTGCTTACCTCATCTCAAGAGCCAACAGGTTGGTGTCCGGAGTGGCTCAAGCAACTCACCACTACGACGAGGGCACACACGATGCGGAGGCCTCGCCCTCTTCCATGTCCAAGGAGCCAATCATCATTGATAGCTCCGACAATGAGTAGGTTGTCTTATTTGCTCAATATAAGGACCCATGTTCAGTTTGCTAGCTACTGCCTTTCCTTAACAAATTCTAGTGAATTATGCTATCTTTTGCTCTAGTGTATATGTTCTATATATCGTGCAATGTGGTGTTCAGTTAACTATTTGGTTCAATTCTGCAAATGTGATGTTCAATTCTTTAGGGTGCAATTTTCCAAGTTGTCAAGCATGCTTGGTTTGATTAACTGCCTGATCTTCTATTAGGAGTATGTTATATTGTGCAATGTGGTGCTCAGTTAACGTTTGGTTCATTGGTTGTGGTGTTTAGTTAACTGTTTGGTTCAGTTCTACAATGCAATGTTCAATTGTTGTGTGTGCATTCTGTTATTGTATACCATGTGAGAAATAAACAAA
Organism: Triticum aestivum; assembly: GCF_018294505.1. NCBI lineage: Eukaryota > Viridiplantae > Streptophyta > Magnoliopsida > Poales > Poaceae > Triticum > Triticum aestivum. Next base: position 166,975,308 of record NC_057810.1, read on the forward strand.
TTTGGCTGTACTAAATACATGAGAAACAAATACAATTGCTATATTTCCAAGTTGTTAAGCATGCTTGATTTGGTTAACTGTCTTATCTTCTATTAGGAGTATGTTATATTGTGCAATGTGGTGCTCAATTAACGTTTGGTTCATTTGTTGTGGTGTTTAGTTAACTGCTTGGTTCAATTCTGTAATGCGATGTTCAATTGTTGTGGTTGCATTCTGTTATTGTATACGATGTGAGTAATAAATTGAATTTGGCTGCACTTGATCATGCTTGGTTTGAATAAATGGGTTTTCCATGTGGCTTGAATTAATCTGATGAATCTGCAATGTGCTTATTTTTCATTAACATATTTTCTATAGCACTATATAGTGTGCCAATAGCTTCAAATATTAGTCGTTGGATATGCCCATCCAACGGTCAAGAGATGGCAAACCGAGCATTATCATCCATTGGATATAGTTTTTAACTCATAGGATACTGCCACGTGGCCTTCTAATTGAAAACCCAACTCTACCATCTCATGTGTTCTAGAAGTATCTATCCACATGCTTATCCAATACTCTAATAAAAAGAGGCTAGAACAATCTGTATTCTAGAGAGGTAAGGACCAAGTTGGATCTTGTCCAATACGATTCTAGAAAAGGAAATACATATTCAAATGTATTTTCCATGCTTTTCATATGTATTTAAATGACGTGCAAAGCACATACAATTTACTTGTACTGATAGCATGCGAACCCTTACTTAACTCGATGACTAACTACCTTATATGTGTTGCAAGGAAACAATGGGAAGCACTGAGGTTTACAAGATGGTACTAACTATTATACCTTGCCTTTTTTATTCCTTTGCCCCATTTCCAATATAGAGAAGATATTTATGCACATCCTTGTTTACAGGCCTTTCCAAAGCAGTTCACTGATGATTAGCTCTCAAACCACCTCTATGGTCAGGAGGCGAGGAAAGTTTTCATACAACACCCACAGTTCAATATTGAAGTGTTCCTGAAGAGGACGGAGGATGGATGGTCAATCATCCACATGCACTGGCGTAAAGTTGCAAAGACCTTCAACATGAATGAAGGCTCAATATTCGCCTTCTGCTTCAGCAGTTTTCCAGATGAGATGCATCTGTCTATGTACCGTCTATGATGCTAATTTCGAAAGTTTCTAGATGTTGCATGTGAAACTTGGTGCTGGTGCAGTTGCATAATGGGCTAGCTGAGTGCTGAAGCTATATCATGTTGTACTCGGATGTATTTCAATTATGAAATCATGCTTATTTAATATGGGAATGAAATATATTATGTGTTTAATATGAATGTCAATTAGATTAATAAATGGATTATTAATAATAGGGCAATTAGCCTGGTAATTGGGTTTTCCTATTGCAAACGATTATTGAGAAAACACCGTGGGTGATGACCTCAGGCATCGCACACAGTTTCTAGGAATAAACCATGTTGGATCAATGAACAATGACACACGACGTTCTCTTGAAAATTGTTTGCGTTACGTCACCTTGCGCAAACCTTTTCCTTGGAGTGACTGTGTGGGATGTATATACGAACAGAAACGTTTAGCGGGGACTGACTGTGTGGGACGTACTTACGACTGGAAATGATTTTGCCTGTATAATTGTATTTTTTAGCACTACTATACGTATAACCATATTTGGTCGCTCACCGGTCGCACTCAACCTCATCTTGCCAAGCGTGTGTGCCAGGAGGGCATATCCCCGATGGTTTCTGGGTCGTGTGGGAAGGACCCCCCCTGTGGCATTCACTCACTAGGTGACTGGTCCGAACGCCGTTGCGGAAAGGGGTTAAAACCCGTTTGTATAGCACCTCGTTGTACCAGTGATAATCCCCAAATATGGTAAATGAGCTCGAAAAAATGCCAAATTTGAGCATGTTGCATTCGAGGGGTTATGTTGATTGTAGAAAAAACTGAATGACAAGCTAGGAAGGAAATTTGGATTCCCGACCCCTTCAATCTTGCTGATTCCCCTTGAAACCATGAAATTTCCTCGGTGATGGTTCGACTTATGAATGGCGTGCATGATGACATAAGACAAACATTCTCAAATTCTTACCAGGGCATGGTGAGGCCATACCATGGCACCATGCCAGGGGTCATGTTTTCCAAGCATGTATTTCATTTTTGTATGCACTGGTACGCATTGGTGCTAGACAAACAGTTTTTAACCCCTTTCCGTGACGACATTTGGAACCGTTGCCAAGAGAGTGTGGGCGATAGGGGGGTCCTTCCCGCACGACCCAGAAACCGTCAGGGATAGGCCCTCCCGGCACACAAGCTGGGGCAAAATGAGCTCGTGTGCGATCGGGTGAGGCATCGAAACCCAATTGTTTCCGTTCGTATGTACATCCCACATGGTGAATCCCAGAAAAACATTTCTGTTCGTATGTATATCACACACAGTCAATCCAAGGAGAATCTTTCCATTCTCATGTACATCCTACACAGTGAATCCAGGGAAAACGTTTCCGTTCGTATGTACTTCCCACACAGTCAATCCAAGGAAAATGTTTCCGTTCGTATGTACATCCCACACAGTCAATCCAGGGAAAACTTTTTTGTTCGTATGTACATCCCACACAGGTTTATGTATAGGCTCATGTGTGATACGTGTAACTATCACACACGCCCTGCCTTGGTTAACCGTTTGCTTCTATCAACTACATCATGATACGTCTCCAACATATCTATGATTTTTGATTGTTCCATGCTATTATATTATCTGTTTTGGATGTTTAACGCGCTTTAATATGCTATTTTATATTATTTTTGGGACTAACCTATTAACCGAGGGCCCAGTGCTTGTTTCTGTTTTTTTTGCCTATTTTAGAGTTTTGAAGAAAAGGAATACCAAACGTAGTCCAAACGGAATGAAACCTTCACGATGATCTTTCTTGGACCGAAAGCAAACCAGAAGACTTGGAGATGAAGTCGGAGATACAACAAGGCGGTCACGAGGAAGGAGGGCGCGCCTAAGGGGGGGGGGGGTAGGCGCGCCCCCACCCTCGTGGCCCCCTTGTAGCTCCCCTGACCTAGTCCCTTCACCTATATATACTCTTATACCCTAAAAACATCAGGGGAGCCACGAAACCATTTTTCCACCGCCGCAACCTTCTGTACCCGTGAGATCCCATCTTGGGGCCTTTTACGGCGATCTGCCGGAGGGTGATTAGATCACGGAGGCTTTTACATCAACACCATCACCTCTCCGATGAAGCGTGAGTAGTTTACCACAGACCTTCGGGTCCATAGTTATTATATGGATGGCTTCTTCTCTCTCTTTGATTCTCAATACAAAGTGCTCCTCGATGTTCTTGGAGATCTATTCGATGTAATATTCTTTTGCGGTGTGTTTGCCGAGATCCGATGAATTGTGGATTTATGAACAAGATTATCTATGAATATTATTTGGTTCTTCTCTGAATTCTTATATGCATGATTTGATATCTTTGCAAGTCTCTTCGAATTATCGGTTTAGTTTGGCCAACTAGATTGATTTTTCTTGCAATGGGATAAGTGCTTAGCTTTGGGTTCAATCTTGCGGTGTCCTTTCCTAGTGACAGTAGGAGTAGCAAGGCACGTATTGTATTGTTACCATCGAGGATAACAAGATGGGGTTTTCATCATATTGCTTGAGTTAATTCCTCTACATCATGTCATCTTTCTTAATGCGTTACTCCGTTCTTTATGAACTTAATACTCTAGATGTATGCTGGATAGCGGTCGATGTGTGGAGTAAAAGTAGTAGATGCAGGCAGGAGTCGGTCTACTTGACATGGACGTGATGCCTATGTTCATGATCATTGCCTTAGATGTCATCATAATTATGCGCTTTTCTATCAATTGCTCGACAGTAATTTGTTCACCCACCGTAATATATGCTATCTCAAGAGAAGCCACTAGTGAAACGTATGGACCCCGGGTCTGTTTTCCATTATATTGAATCTTGTTTACATCTTGCTAAGTTTCCGATCTACTATTTTGCAATCTTTACTTTCCAATCTATAAACCAAAAATATTTAGTTTATCGTTTATCTATCTCTATTAGATCTCACTTTTACGAGTGACCGTGAAGGGATTGCCAACCCCTTTATCGCGTTGGTTGCAAGTTGTTGATTGTTTCTGCAGGTATTCGGTGACTTGTGCGTCGTTCCTACTGGATTGATACCTTGGTTCTCAAAACTGAGGGAAATACTTACGCTACTTTGCTACATCACCCTTTCCTCTTCAAGGGAAAACCAACTCAAGCTCAAGAGGTAGCAAGAAGGATTTCTGGTGTCATTGCCAGTGAGATCTACGCCAAGTCAAGCCATACCAAGTACCCATCATAAACTCTTCTCCCTTGCATTACATTATTCGCCATTCCCCTCTCGTTTTCCTCTCGCCCACTTCTAAAACGATTTTTGAAAACCTTTGCCTTTTCTTTGCCCCTCTTCCGTTCGTCTCTTTTCGCTTGCTTCTTGTGTGTTCGTGTGTTAGATCGCTTGATTCGCCTTCATGGCTAGTCCTCCTATTGTTGTTAGTACTCCCGATAATGAAGTTCTCAATTTTAAACAAAGGGAGGGAGAAAATCTAGATGCTTGGTATAGAATTTGCAATGCTCAAAACAGATCTACTAGAAAGCAATCTAGCTCCGTTCTTCTCCACAATTTTTATGTAGGCATTACTCCTTGGGATAGATATGTTCTCGACACCATTACTGGAGGAAATTTCTTGGTAAGCCATACTTCTGATTCTTACAATGCCATGATAGATTTATTAGGCCCACCACCTCTTTTGGTCAATGGAACTATTTTAACCTTGGAACATGTGATGCAAAGACTTTATATTATTGAGAATAAAATTGCTACTATAGAGTTAATCGATAATTTGGATAAAAAGATTCATAATCAAATTACCCAATATAGATCTAAGCTGGGTGAGGGAGTCCTGGATTAGGGGGTGTCCAGATGGCTGGACTCCTGGACTATGAAGATACAAGATTGAAGACTCCGTCCCGTGTCCGGATGGGACTTTCCTTGGCATGGAAGGCAAGCTTGGCGATACGATATGAAGATCTCCTCCCATTGTAACCGACTCTGTGTAACCCTAGCCCTCTCCAGTGTCCATATAAACCGGAGAGTTTTAGTCCATAGGACGAACACCAATCATACCATAGGCTAGCTTCTAGGGTTTAGCCACTCCGATCTCGTGGTAGATCTACTCTTGTACTACCTATATCATCAATATTAATCAAGCAGAAGTAGGGTTTTACCTCCATCGAGAGGGCCCGAACCTGGGTAAAAACATCGTGTCCCTTGTCTCCTGTTACCATCCGCCTAGACGCACAATTCGGGACCCCCTACCCGAGATCCGCCGGTTTTGACACTGACATTGGTGCTTTCATTGAGAGTTCCTCTGTGTCGTCACCTTTAGGCCCGATGGCTTCTTCGCTCATCAATCGCGATGTGGTCCGGGATGAGACTTTCCTCCCCAGACAGATCTTTGTATTAGGCAGCTTCGCACTGCGGTCCAACTCGTTTGGCCATCTGGAGCAGATCGAAAGCTACGCCCCTGGCCATCAGGTCAGGTTTGGAAGCTTAAACTACACGGCTGACATCCGCGAGGACTTGATCTTCGACGGGTTCGAGCCGCAACCGGGCGCGCCGCACTGTCACGATGGGCATGATTTGGCTCTGCCGCCGGACAACGCCCAGAGCATCGCTCAGGTGTCCGCTCCGACCATTAACTCGGAGCCCACTGCACTAGTCCGGGATGGACGGTTGGACGCCGCCCCGGAAGCTGCAACCTCTACGGCGATAGAGCCGGATACCAGCCTAGTCCTTCGCAAGGCCCGTGACTCCAAGGTGTCGGACTCCGCTCCGAACTCCGTAAATCCCGCACCTCCTCCGATTAAGCCCGATTAGGCTCTGGTCATGGAGTTCACCGCCGCGGACGTCTTTCAGCACTCGCCTTTTGGCGATATCCTGAATTCATTAAAGTCTCTCTCTTTGTCAGGAGAGCCCTGGCCGAACTATGGCCAACACGGTTGGGATGCAGACGACGAAGAAATTTGAAGCCCACCCACCACCCACTTCGTAGCCACTGTCGACGATTTAACCGACATGCTCGACTTTGACTCTGAAGACATTGACGACATAGACGCCGATGAAGGAGATGATCAAGAACCAGCACCTATAGGGAACTGGAAAGCCACCTCGTCATATGACATATACATGGTGGACACCCCTAAAGCGGGGGATGGCGAGAAAAAACGGAGGATGATCCCTCCAAGAAGCAAGGCAAGCGCCAACGTCAGCAGCGCCGCTCTAAGTCCCGCCAAAGCAAAAACGGCGATTCCGGCACTGGAGATAACAACACGCCGGACAGTGCCGAAGACAACCCCCTCCAGCAGGATACAGTGCAGGAGGACGAAGGAGCCAGCCCTCATGAGAGAGCGGCCGACAGAGAGGTTGAGGACGACAATTATACGCCTCCCTCCGAAGACGAGGCAAGCCTCGACGACGACGAATTCGTCGTGCCAGAGGATCCCGTTGAACAAGAGCGTTTCAAATGCAGGCTTGTGGCCACGGCAAGCAGCCTCAAGAAGAAACAGCAGCAGCTTAGAGCTGACCAAGACTTGCTAGCTAACAGATGGACCGAAGTCCTGGCGGCCGAAGAGTATAAACTAGAACGCCCCTCCAAGAGCTACCCAAAGCGCAGGCTGCAACCCCAACTTGAGGAGGAAGCAACTAAACCTACATCACCAGCGTACGATGCGCCCGACCGGCCACCCTGTGGCCCCGATAGAGAGGCCTTCGGGCCCTCGACCCAAGCCGCACCCCGGCACCGATCAAAACATACTAGAGTACGGGGAGACGCAACAGACCTGCGAGACATCTTGGAGAATAAGGCAAGGCAAACAAGATCGATCTATGGATCGCATGGGCGCCCCGCTTCACGTGACGCTAACCATCACGCCGGACATAATAAGTACGGCCCGGCCGAATACAATAGACCAAGCTCATCCGAGCTACGTCGTGATATAGCCCAGTACAGGGGCGCCGCACACCCACTATGCTTCACAGACGAAGTAATGGATCATCAAATCCCTGAGGGCTTCAAAACCAACATCGAATCATATGATGGCACAACAGATCCTGCGGTATGGATCGAGGATTATCTCCTTCATATCCACATGGCCCGTGGTGATGATCTACACGCCATCAAATACCTCCCGCTCAAGCTTAAAGGACCAGCTCGACATTGGCTTAACAGCCTGCCAGCAGAGTCAATTAGTTGTTGGGAGGACCTGGAATCCGCATTCCTTGACAACTTCCAGGGCACTTATGTGCGACCACCAGACGCCGATGACCTAAGCCACATAATCCAGCAGCTAGAGGAATCAGCCAGACAATTCTGGACACGGTTCCTAACCAAGAAAAATCAAATAGTCGACTGTCCGGACGCCGAGGCCCTTGCAGCCTTCAGGCACAACATCCGAGACGAATGGCTTGCCCGGCACCTAGGAAATGAAAAGCCCAAATCTATGGCAGCCCTCACGACACTCATGACCTGCTTTTGTGCGGGAGAAGACAGCTGGCTAGCTCGTAGCAATAATATAACCAAGAGCCCCGACAACTCGGATACCAAGGACAACAACGACAGGTCACGTCGCAACAAGCATAAGCGACGCATTAACGGCGACAATACTGAAGATACAGCGTCAATGCCAGATTCAGAGGTTTTAAACCCGGTCAGCGAAAGAAGCCATTCAAAAGAAACCCTCCGGGCCCATCCAGCTTAGACCGGATACTCGATCGCTCGTGCCAGATACACGGCACCCCCGAACAGCCAGCCAATCACACCAACATGGATTGTTGGGTGTTCAAGCAGGCAGGCAAGTTAAGCGCTGAAACCAGAGACAAGGGGCTACATAGCGATGACGAGGAGGAGCCCCGGCCGCCGAACAACAAAGGACAGAAGGGATTTCCCCCGCAAGTTCGGACGGTGAACATGATATACGCAACCCACATCCCCAAAAGGGAGCGGAAGCATGCTCTCAAGGACATCTATGCGTTGGAGCCAGTTGCCCCAAAGTTCAACCCATGGTCCTCCTGCCCGATCACCTTCGATCGAAGGGACCATCCCACCAGCATCCGTCACGGCGGATTCGCCGTATTGGTCCTAGATCCAATTATCGATGGATTTCACCTTACCAGAGTCCTAACAGACGGCGACAGCAGCCTGAACCTGCTTTACCAGGACACAGTGCGAAAAATGGGCATCGATCCTTCAAGGATTAAACCCACAAAGACAACCTTCAAAGGCGTCATACCAGGTGTAGAGGCCAGCTGTACAGGCTTGGTTACACTCGAAGTGGTCTTCGGATCCTCGGATAACTTCCGGAGCGAAGAGTTAATCTTCGACATAGTCCCATTCCGCAGCGGCTATCACGCCCTGCTTGGACGAACCGCATTTGCAAAATTCAATGCGGTGCCGCACTACACATATCTCAAGCTCAAGATGCCAGGACCTCACGGAGTCATCACGGTAAACGGAAACACCGAACGCTCTCTCCGAACGGAGGAGCACACGGCGGCCCTGGCAGCGGAAATACAGAGTAGCCTCTCAAGGCAGTTCTCCAATCCAGGCGTCAAACGTCTGGACAACGTCAAGCGAGCCCGAAGTAACCTACAACAAATCCGGCTGGCATGTTCCGAGCAAGCATAGCAGTGCGGCCCCAACCCCAGACCCCACCAAATGGCGATACTGGTACCACGTGCACATAATTACGCCTTAGAGATACCATGGGCATAAGGGGAGGGGCACAACTACGGCACGCCCAGAATGCGGCTGAACCGCACTAAGGGGCTCCCTATTTCGCCGTTTTCCTTCTTTCAGGACCCAATTATTCAGAAGGCCTGTCCGACAATACACTCGCCGAACACACGATGCAACAGCCAGGGAAAGAGCAAGCCACATCAAACGTCCAGGTGGTCTCTATAACGAGTTTAATACCTGTTTTACTTACAATCCCGCAGCTTTCCCCTGGAGGGGAGCATGTCAAATACTCCCATCTCTTGCTTATCGCACTTCTTGTATCATTCTGCTTTCGCAGCAGCCCTTTTTTAATAAACAATATATAGCTCTTCTCTATTAGTGTACATATCTATTTTTTATATACAAATATGTTCAGTCATGACATTCTGCAACCGTACACTTTGGTACGGACAATACACCAGGGGCTTAAAACACCCCATAACATGGTGTGAGAAGACCGAACACTCTCATGAGTGCGGCACCCCGAACTTATAGCACTATATGCATCGGCTCCGAATCATGTCTTTGGTCAATAGTTGGGTTTGCCCGGCTCCCATGTTTTGGTACCTTATGTTCCGCAATGTTGGCTAAGGTAGCGCTGGGAGAACTACTGCGATTGTGCCCCAGTTGAGCTGGGTTAACACCTCAGTAGAGAAAGCTAAAACTGACTGTCATGATAGTGCGAGAGACCGGTCGCTGTTCGCGAGGTTTTACGAGTCCTTAAAGACTTATGCCGCTTAGAGCGAGGAACCGGACTTATCCGGCCTAGGCATGGATAGCGCCCCGAACTCGGTCTTCCGAATACTAGGGGCTTCACCGAAATTTAAAATTATAGAATTCTATGGCTAAGTGAGAGTGATAAAGCATTATAAGTCCGATGGCCTGGTTCGTTGTGCTGAGCGCCTCCCTAGATGGACCCAAGAATGGGAACAAGAGCACTCAGGTTTATCCTGAACACCCCAGCACTCGTGGCATGGGGGTCGAAGCCGACGACTTGCATCTCTCAGATTTGATAAACGGCCGCAGAGAAGGTAATATTTTAAATTAACAAGCGTTGCTTAATGCATATGAACAAAGTTTCAGCGTACAGGATAACAAATGCGAGTCTACTCAAAAATTACATCTTTGGAGCATTCGTCCGCTATACGGCGAGCACCCTTCAGGACACCCTTATAATACATCTCGGGCGTGCGATACTCCTTGCCCGGCGGTGGCGCATCCGTCAAAAGCTTCTCAGCGTCCAGCTTGCCCCAGTGCACCTTAGCACGGGCAAGGGCCCGACGGGCACCTTCGATACAAACGGAGCGCTTGACGACCTCAATCCACGGACACACGTCCACCAGCCGCAGCACCAGACCGAAGTAGCTCCCAGGCATGGCTTCTCCAGGCCACAGCCGAGCTATGAGGCCCTTCATGGCCTGTTCGGCCACCTTGTGGAGCTCGACCAGCTGCTTCAGCTGGTCGCTCAGGGGCATCGGATGTTCGGCCTCAGCATACTGAGACTAGAACACTTTTTTCGTCGAGCTCCCCTCTTCGGCTCGGTAGTATGCGGCGGCATCAGACACACTACGGGGCAGATCGGTGAATGCTCCTGGAGAGCTCCGGATTCGGGTAAGTAGCAGTTAATTAACTTTTATATTCTTGCTTTTCATAAAGAATGCCTTACCCGCTGCTATCCTCCTCATCGCCTCGATCTCCTGGAGGGCCTTCTGGGCTTCGGCCATAGCGTTTTTGTCCCTCTCAAGAGCCAGGGCGAGCTCGGACTCTCGAGTCTTCGAGTCACGCTCCAAGCTCTCATGTTTTTCCACGAGTGCCTGGAGCTCTTGCCGCACCTCCACCACCCGCGCCTCCTGCTTCTCTCACTCGGCGCGCTCCAGGGCCGCACTGTTTTCGGCCTCGGAGACCGCCTCCTTTAGGGTCGCCACCTCGGCTGTGGCCCCTGCAACATTTAAGTTGGTCCTGTCATTATTTGCAACCAAGTATTTTTATATACATTTATATGTGGTATTACATACCCTCCTTGTCCTCGAGCCGCTTCTTGGCACGGACGAGCTCGTTCTCGGACCGCTCGAGATTCTCCTTCAAGGCATTGACCTCCGCAGTCAGTGCGGCAGAGGTCAGCAGCGCAACCTGCATTCCCATATTGACATATTTTTATTAAACTCCTGCATATATCTTTTTAGATCCTCAGCTCGGCTTTTCTTTCCGAACACCGAACTGAGCATCAGGGTCTACTGTCTATGCGGTAACATTTTTTATATGTTTTTTAACACATACCTCAAAGGCTGTTAACAGGCTTGTACATGCTTCTGTCAGCCTGCTCTTGGCGGACTGAACCTTCTGGATCACCACACTCATAACAGTGCGGTGTTCCTCGTCGATGGAGGCGCCGTTAAGCACCTCCAACAAATTGGCCGGCGCCTCCGGATGGACGGGGGTCGCCGGCGTCGTAGGCTTGCCCTTCTTGTGAAGGCGCCGCCTGTCGGACTCTGGAACCGTTGATGGTTCCGGAGCAGTGTCCGGCCCGGGGCCGGACTAGGTCCCTCCGGGGCTTTACCCCCTTTGGGCCTGGAGTCCGGGAGATCGCCTTGCGGCGCCTCCAGGACCACCTCCTCCTGGTTTAGTCCCTTTTGGGACCCCACCTCGGCTCGTCCGCAGGGAGCAGGGAGGAGGCCGTCGGAAGTGAAGTGCTATTCACATCTGACGAATTCAGGGAGCCACTCGGCGAATCGCCGAGCTGAGCTCTGGGCAGACTGCATAATTAAATTCGGCGTCAGAAGCTATCGAATAATAGAGGAGTGCAATAAGTCACTCGGGTAGCCAGACACTTACGATTTTGCCAGGGGCTTGACCCTGGATGGCCATTCCTCCCCGTCATCTTCGGCATCGGAGGCGCAGTCCGGCAGAAGGGTCTTCCCCTTCTTGGACCCTCCGGCTTCCCCAGTTGGGGCGACCTTTCTTTTCTTTCCTCCCCCCGTTGGAGGGGGAGAGGCATCTTCTTCTTCTTCCTCCTCCTCATCTTCGGAGGCAGAGGGTGCGTCGGGGTTGTCGGGCGAATCCGACACCGCCAGGCGCCAGGAACTCTTTCGGGTCCCCGTGGCCTTATTCTTGGCCTTCTTTTCTGGCACCACGTGGGGTGCCGGAACCAGCAGCCCTGTCAATTGGGCGTCCGCTGGGTCTTCTGGTAGGGGAGCCGGACACATAACCTTCCCGGACTTCTTCGGCCAGTCCTGTCAAAGGTAGGGGACTTTAGATCCCGCATAGAGTCAAATTATGAAAGACAAGAAGTCCCGTAAAGGGTAGAATAGCTTACCTCGTTGGCCTAGCGCCGCGAGCTGAATCCGCGATCCTCGGTAGCGGACGCGGGGGCCTCGGCACCCTTGAACAGCACCTTCTAGGCATCTTCGTACGTGGTGTCGAAGAGCCCGCTCAGGGTTGGGTGCTGTGCCGGATCGAACTCCCACAATTTGAAGGCCCGTTGTTGGCATGGGAGGAGCCGGCGGATAAGCATGACCTGGACTATGTTGACGAGCTTGAGGTTCTTGCTCACCAGCTTTTTGACGCAGGTTTGGAGTCCGGTCAGCTCTTCCGAATCTCCCCACGTTAGGCCCGTCTCTTTCCAGGAGGTGAGCCGTGTGGGAAAACCAGATCGGAATTCGGGGGCTGCTTCCCATTTGGGGTCGCGTGGCTCGGTGATGTAGAACCACCCCGATTGCCATCCTTTTATTGTCTCCACGAAGGAGCCCTCGAGCCATTGGACGTTGGCCATCCGGCCCACCATGGCACCTCCGCACTCCGCTTGGCGGCCGCTCACCACTTTTGGCTTGACATTAAAAGTCTTCAGCCATAAGCCAAAGTGGGGCTGGATGCAGAGGAAGGCCTTGCACACTACGATGAACGCCGAGATGTTGAGGATAAAGTTCGGGGTCAGATCGTGGAAGTCCAGGCCGTAGTAGAACATGAGACCCCGGACGAACGGGTGAAGAGGAAAACCCAGTCCGCGGAGGAAATGGGGAAGAAAAACAACCCTCTCATGGGGCCTGGGGGTGGGGATGAGTTGCCCCACATCTGGAAGCCAGTGCGCGATGTCGTCAGACAAGTATCCGGCCTTCCTCAGCTTTTTGATTTGCCCCTCCGTGACGGAGGAGGCCATCCATCTACCTCCTGCTCTGGACATGGTTGGAGAAGGTTGAGGTGGGAAGTGCGGGCTTGGGCGCTGGAGCTCGAGCGTGCAGGGACGGATAAGCAGAAGAGGAAGAAGGCGTGAATGGAAAGGGCGGATTCTTATCCCCTTATATGGGCGGCCAAAACTACGAGCCCCGACCGGCCTAATAAAACTCGCATATTTCCCAAGCATCGCGGTTAATGGCGCGGTTGGGTTACCCACGCCCGTATTGATGAGAATCCCGGAATAAGGGGACACGATCTCTGCTTTGACAAGACGTGCCAAGGAAACCGCCTCGCTAAACGCGCTGAGGTGGAACAGTGAAATGAATAAAAGCCTGGCCGTGGCCTGATGTCACGCTGTGGAATACGTCAACAGATTAGATTGGTGCAAATGTTATTCTCTCTATGGTGGCATGTGGAACTTATTTTGCAGAGCCGGACACTATCCTGGTGTTCAACATCTTTTATGAAGTATTCGGAGGAAGAACCCGCCTTGCAATGCCGAAGACAACTTGCGCGCCGGACTCATCGTCATTGAAGCCTGGTTCAGGGGCTACTGAGGGAGTCCTGGATTAGGGGGTGTCCGGATGGCCGGACTAAGACCTTTGGCCGGACTCCCGGACTATGAAGATACAAGATTGAAGACTCCGCCCCGTGTCCGGATGGGACTTTCCTTGGCGTGGAAGGCAAGCTTGGCGATACGATACGAAGATCTCCTCCCATTGTAACCGACTCTGTGTAACCCTAGCCCTCTCCGGTGTCTATATAAACCGGAGAGTTTTAGTCCATAGGACGAACACCAATCATACCATAGGCTAGCTTCTAGGGTTTAGCCACTCCTATCTCGTGGTAGATCTACTCTTGTACTACCCATATCATCAATATTAATCAAGCAGGAGTAGGGTTTTACCTCCATGGAGAGGGCTCGAACCTGGGTAAAACATCGTGTCCCTTGTCTCCTGTTACCATCCGCCTAGACGCACAGTTCGGGACCCCCTACCCGAGATCCACCGGTTTTGACACCGACAGTGGGAGTTACTCTAAAGAATCTTTGAGAAAAGGAACCCATAGTTAATGAAAAAATAGATCAACACTCTACTAGGATTGATGAACTCGAAGATATTATTACCAACTTGGGTTCCGCTTTTTCTATTGTTAAGAATACATCAAATCCTCCTCCTACCAAAGTTGCAAAATTTATTTACGTTCCTAAGAATAAGGGTGAATCTTCTAGTAAGGAGAATGAAGATCTCAAATCAATAAGTGTTCACCCCAATCTTTTCAATATTGTTAAGGAACCTTTTACTACAAATGAATTTCTCCATTTCTTTCCTAGGAGTATTATCATTGATAAAACCAAAGAATCTCCTAAAGATTATACGTATTCAATTGAAGAATTGCATACCAAAGATGGCAATACCTAGATCTATTCTTGTTTTTATGCCTAGCTAGGGGCGTTAAACGATAGCGCTTGTTGGGAGGCAACCCAATTTTATTTTTGTCATTTACTTTTTGCTCCTGTTTAATAATAAATAATTCATCTATCCTCTGGTTATATGTGATTTTATGTTTTAATTAGTGTTTGTGCCAAGTAGAACCTTTTGGAAGACTTGGGTGAAAGTTAATGCGATCTTGCTGTAAAAAACAGAAACTTTGCGCTCACGATATTATCTGTCATTTTTTTTATAGATGAGTGCTTTTAAGTTGATTCTTTTTTCAGAATATTAATAGACAAATTACTTACGTCCACCAATTTATTTCAGAATTTTGGGAGTTACATAAGTATTCGAAAGCTACATATTGCTACAGTTGTTCTGTTTTTGACAGATCCTGTTTTTCTCTTGTTGTTTGCATATTTTGATGAATCTATGAGTATTTTCGGGGGGGGGGGGGTATGAACTATACAGAAGTTGGAATACAGTAGGTTTTACACCAATATAAATAAAGAATGGGTTCACAACAGTACCATAAAGTGGTGATTTATTTTCTTATACTAACGGAGCTCATGAGATTTTCTGTTGAAGTTTTGTGTTGTGAAGTTTTCAAGTTTTGGGTAAGGATTTGATGGACTTTGGAATAAGGAGTGGAAAGAGCCTAAGCTTGGGGATTCCCAAGGCACCCCAAGGTAAAATTCAAGGACAACCAAAAACCTAAGCTTGGGGATGCCCCGGAAGGCATCCCCTCCTTCGTCTTCGTCTATCGGTAACTTTACTTGAGGCTATATTTTTATTCACCACATGATATGTGTTTTGCTTGGAGCGTCTTGTATGATTTGAGTCTTTGATTTTTAATTACCACAATAATCCTTTCTGTACACACCTTTTGGGAGAGACACGCATGAATCGTGATTTATTAGAATACTCTATGTGCTTCACTTATATCTTTTGAGCTAGACAGTATTGCTCTAGTGCTTCACTTATATCTTTTTAGAGCATGGCGGTGGTTTTATTTTATAGAAATTCTTGAACTCTCATGCTTCACTTATATTATTTTGAGAGTCTTTTAGAACATCATGGTAATTTTCTTTGGTTATAAAATTAGTCCTAATATGATGGGCATCCAAGATGGGTATAATAAAAACTTTCATATGAAGTGCATTGAATACTATGAGAAGTTTGATTCTTTATGATTGTTTTGAGATATGAAGATGGTGATATTAGAGTCATGCTAGTAGAGTAGTTGTGAATTTGAGAGATACTTGTGTTTAAGTTTGTGATTCCCGTAGCATGCACGTATGGTGAACCGTTATGTGATGAAGTTGGAGCATGATTTATTTATTGATTATCTTCCTTATGAGTGGCGGTCGGGGATGAGGGATGGTGCTTTCCTACCAATCTATCCCCCTAGGAGCATGCGCATAGTACTTTGTTTTGATAACTAATAGATTTTTGCAATAAGTATGTGAGTTCTTTATGACTAATGTTGATTCCATGGATTATACACACTCTCACCCTTCCACCATTGCTAGCTTCTCTTGTGTCGCGCAACTTTCACCGATACCATACACCCACCATATACCTTCCTCAAAACAACCACCATACCTACCTATTATGGCATTTCCATAGCCATTCCGAGATATATTGCCATGCAACTTTCCACCGTCCCGTTTATTATGACACGCTCCATCATTGTCATATTGCTTTGCATGATCATGTAGTTGATATCGTATTTGTGGCAAAGCCACTGTTCATAATTTTTTCATACATGTCACTCTTGAATCATTGCACATCCCGGTACACCGCCAGAGGCATTCACATAGAGTCATATTTTGTTCTAAGTATTGAGTTGTAAGTAAATAAAAGTGTGATGATCTTCATTATTAGAGCATTGTCCCATGTGAGGAAAGGATGATGGAGACTATGATTCCCCCGCAAGTCGGGATGAGACTCCGGACGAAAAAAAAGAGGCCATAAAAAAGAGAAGGCCCAAATTAAAAAATGAGATAAAAAGAGAGAAGGGGCAACGTTACTATCCTTTTTCCACACTTGTGCTTCAAAGTAGCACCATGGTCTTCATGATAGAGAGTGTCCTATGTTGTCACTTTCATATACTAGTGGGAGTTTTTCATTATAGAACTTGGCTTGTATATTCCAATGATGGGTTTCCTCAAAGTGCCCTAGGTCTTCGTGAGCAAGCAAGTTGGATGCACACCCACTTAGTTTCTTTTTGAGCTTTCATACACTTATAGCTCTAGTGCATCCATTGCATGGCAATCCCTACTCACTCACATTGATATCTATTGATGGGCATCTTCATAGCCCGTCGATACGCCTAGTTGATGTGAGACTATCTTTTCCTTTTTGTCTTCTCCACAACCACCATTCTATTCCACCTATAGTGCTATGTCCATGGCTCACGCTCATGTATTGCGTGAATATTGAAAATGTTTGAGAACATCAAAAGTATGAAACAATTTCTTGGCTTGTCATCGGGGTTGTGCATGATTTAAATATTTTGTGTGATGAAGATAGAGCATAGCCAGAATATATGATTTTTAGGGATAGCTTTCTTTGGCCATGTTATTTTGAGAAGACATGATTGCTTTGTTAGTATGCTTGAAGTATTATTGTTTTTCCGTCAACATTAATTTTTGTCTTGAATCTTTCGGATCTGAACATTAATGCCACAATAAAGAAAATTACATGAATAAATATGTTAGGTAGAATTCCACATTAAAAATTCTATTTTTATCATTTACCTACTCAAGGACGAGCAGGAATTAAGCTTGGGATGCTTGATACATCTCCAACGTATCTATAATTTTTGATTGTTCCATGCTATTATATTATCTGTTTTGGATGTTTGATGGGCTTTAATATGCTATTTTATATTATTTTTGGGACTAACCTATTAACTGAGGGCCTAGTGCCAGTTTCTGTTTTTTTTGCCTATTTTAGAGTTTTGCACAAAAGGAATACCAAATGGAGTCCAAACGGAATGAAACCTTCGCGATGATCTGTCTTGGACCGAAAGCAAACCAGAAGACTTGGAGATGAAGTTGGAGACACAATGAGGCGGCCATGAGGCAGGAGGGTGAGCCCAGGGGGGTAGGCGCGCCCCCACCCTCGTGGGCCCCTCATAGCTCCCCTGTCCTAGTTCCTTCACACACACACACACACACACACACACACATATATATATATATATATATATACTCTTATACCCTAAAAACATCAGGGGAGCCACGAAACCACTTTTCCACCACCACAACCTTCTATACCCATGAGATCCCATCTTGGGGCCTTTTCCGGCGATCTGCCGGAGGGGGATTCGATCACGAAGGGCTTCTACATCAACACCATTACCTCTCTGATGAAGTGTGAGTAGTTTACCACAGACCTTCGGGTCCATAGTTATTATCTAGATGGCTTCTTATCTCTCTTTGATTGTCAATACAAAGTTCTCCTCGATGTTCTTGGAGATCTATTCAATGTAATATTATTTTGCGGTGTGTTTGCCAAGATCCGATGAATTGTGGATTTATGAACAAGATTATCTATGAATATTGTTTGGTTCTTCTTTGAATTCTTATATGCATGATTTGATATCTTTGCAAGTCTCTTCGTATTATCGGTTTAGTTTGGCCTACTAGATTGATCTTTCTTGCAATGGGAGAAGTGCTTAGCTTTGGGTTCAATCTTGCGGTGTCCTTTCTCAGTGACAGTAGGGGCAGCAAGGCACGTATTGTATTGTTGCCATCGAGGATAACAAGATGGGGTTTTCATATATTGCTTGAGTTAATTCCTCTACATCATGTCATCTTGCTTAATGCGTTACTCTGTTCTTTATGAACTTAATACTCTAGATGCATGCTGGATAGTGGTCGATGTGTGGAGTAATAGTAGTAGATGTAGGCAGGAGTCGGTCTACTTGACACGAACGTGATGCCTATGTTCATGATCATTGCCTTAGATGTCATCTTAATTATGCACTTTCCTATCAATTGCTCGACAGTAACTTGTTCACCCACCATAATATATGCTATCTCGAGAGAAGCCACTAGTGAAACCTATGGCCCCAAGTCTCTTTTCCATTATATTGAATCCCGTTTACATCTTGCTAAGTTTTTGATCTACTATTTTGCAATCTTTACTTTCCAATCTATAAACCAAAAATACCAAAAATATTTACTTTACTATTTATCTATCTCTATCATATTTCACTTTTGTGAGTGACCGTGAAGGGATTGATAACCCCTTTATCGCGTTGGTTGCAAGCTCTTAATTCTTTCTGCAGGTATTCGGTGACTTGTGCATTGTCTCCTATTGGATTGATACCTTGGTTCTCAAAACCGAGGGAAATACTTAAGCTACTTTGCTGCATCACCCTTTCCTCTTCAAGGGAAAACCAATGCATGCTCAAGAGGTAGCACATCACACATGATTTGATGAAGAAAACTGTGTGGCATTGGGCTATCCATCACAAGCGCTTTTACTTCTAAAACCGTTTGCAAAGTTCCATGATCCATTTAGCAGGTTTATCAGTTTACAATTAATAATTCCAGTATTACGCAAATTCACATTTCATATCGAACAGCTGTTTGCCAATTTCGTATTAGGCACATAGATATATTTTAACAGCATAGTACGATAGCTACCGGAGAACAACACATTACAACATATAGATAGTTCAACTTCATAAGAACAATATTAGAACAATATATTCATTTCCCTAATCGAGATCATCCAGTCTCGCCTTATCAACCTCTGCTTTCAATTCAGTAAGAACCTGTTTTGCACTGCCAACTTGGAAAGGGCCTCCTCCTTCGCCAACACCATCTTAGCAAAGTCTGATTTAAAAAAATCTGAGCTCATTCTCCACCTTCCCCTTTTTATCCCGCATCTTCAAATATTCTTCAGCGTTGACAACATTTTGTCTAAGTCTACCTCTGTTCTATTCCTGATACATGCTCTAGAGCTTTCCTAGGCACATCTTCAAAGACTGTGACCACTCTTGATCAATCCACTCCAAGTAAGCACACTTCCGTTCATCCTATAAAATTTAAAACTAGATCGGTAACAATTGAAGGGAAAATGGGTTTATAGCAACATAGAAAATCAACAATACTTATTTTGAAAAACTGAAGAAATAGGTTAATTATGACATATATTCTCAAAAAGATCAATGTGCAAATGAATTAATTGCTACTGAGACAACAACCAAATTCTGAAACATCAGAAGCTATAATTAACTACAACAACGCTACAAGTTCTTACTCATGTACTATAAATAACAAATTGAACATTTTAATAGGAAGGTAAATATAACTGCAACAGCATAGCGATAGTGTTTGGATGATAGCAAATTGATACTAATAGGTGTGTACATGCACAAATTTAGTAACATAGAACTAATAGCACTAAGGCGTCCACTATGTATGCCAAAACCTGTGTAAAGAAAACTGTTGCTACATCTCGCACCGGTGCCCTACACTGGCGAGCCGATGCAGCGGAAAAAAATCAGGGACCCAAACTCCAAAGCACCTAGTTGCTCCGATGCCCAGTTTCTTCGTGCCATAAAGATTTAGTATTTCACTGCTTGGCTGCTCGGATGTGTGGACAAGTTGGCTCCACAAACTGCTAAAGCGGTGCCAAATAATTTTCGAATGGCACCGCTGATGAGATGGCAACATTTTTAGATGCTAGGTACAAACTTTGACACTGTCTTAGGATGTGTTTGGTTGAAGGTGTGGTATGAATGGGTTGGGACAGTGACAATGTCTGAATCACATCTAAAAAATGATTTGTAACAACGAAAGAGGGTCTAACCTTCTTTGTACATGCCGGAAACTTCCTCCCACTGTCCACAAATTCAAACGCAACACGCTTCATGCATGGAGATTGATGGTGACAACAAGTAGACATATCTTCAGCCACCCCGATCCATTCATTGCAACCGATGGTCCTAGGGAACTAAAATAGGAAGAAATGACTCAAATCAACTGCCGGGTAAAAATCCTTCATTCCAAGTCATAGCCCGAGAGGGAGAAGAGAGACATACCCGGGTGGTGAAGGATTCCTCATTGGAGGAGGAACCGCTGGAGAGGTCTTTGAAGAAGACCATGGCGACCCCGACGGTAGGATGCGAGATGGCGAGAGCGATGAATCAAGCGAGGAAGCGGCTATATCTTAGGAAGGAAGGAAGGGGAAACGAGGGAAATGTGAATTGTGGTCAGGGAGAAAAGGGGATTGGGAGGGGAGAGGGTAGATATTTCGGCGGTAGGCCAAAAATTTCAAAATGTGGAGGGAAACTTTGCGCATGGTGCCGCCGGACACCATTCACTTTGAACGATAGTGTGCATCGCAAACGATTCTTCTGCTTAACGCGCATGGGATGAGTTTGATAATTGAAATTTTGGTGATAATTTCCCCGTGTACGTCATTGCATAATTTAACATTGCTTGCTAATTTGGGCACACAAAAGAGCATACAGCACACATACCAGACTTACTGAATCGAGCAATTTTAGTAATTAAATAGAGATAGTTCACCTAAACATTGCTCTATCAAAAGACTAGCATTAAAAACAAAGCCTAAGTACAAATAATTTTAACAAATCCGCCGCTGCGCCGGCCTATGCATCACCGATGTGAGATGAGACGTTGATGACTTGTCCTAGCGACATGCCACCGTTGGTGGACTCCACGCCCCCTACTGAAGTCGATAGCATCCTCGTCCTCGTCCTCGTCATTAGTGCCGCCCTCAAGGTTGTAGTACTCGTAGTATTGGCTGCGCCAGAGCTCACGTTGGTACTCCACCACCGATTCCTCGATGGATACAGTCTTCTCTACCTCGACCTAGGCCACGTGTTCCTCCTCCCAGCGCTCCTCGATCTCTGCGGCCTCCTGCATCTCCAACTCCCGCTCGACGACCTCATGAGGAAGCAGGTGCTCCATGGCCACCGCCGCCTTTTCGGACGTGGGTTGCATGCTGGATTCCGAGGTGGCATGTAATATCTTGGCGTGGATGGCCTCGACCCGGGCCAGGGCGACATCAGCGGCACGAATGGCAGCTCGAGTGCTCTTGGTGTTTGCAGCTGCCATCGCAGCAGCAGCTGCAGCCGTCTCGGCAGCTGCAGCTACCATGTTGGCTGTCGTAGACGCCCTCTTGGTATAAGTGGCCACGCTCAATGCGGATGCGGCGGCACTCTCGATGTAGGCGGCCGTGCTCTCGGCGCAGGCGGCAGCGCTAGGGGGGATGTGGACATCGTATGGGCCTTCACGAAGCGTTTCCACGATGTCATCTTTGCAATAAGGGGGTGCAGGAATGGGGATCAGGATTTGTGGATTCGGGGGTTGCCGGCACTGTAACAGACGAGCTGGCAAAGCTTAAGGAGGAAGACTTAAATAGACCCAAAAAATTTCATCGCAAACAATTCCTACAAACAACTGTGTGTGATGTTGTAGATATTTTTTATTAGCTGTGAAAGATGAATTTGGAGTAAAGTGGCAACGGATGGTGTTTTAAATGCATGAGAAATTTTTTAGTACTAATACAACTGTCATGTCAAATTTGGAAAAATTTCAGGGGTCATTTGACCTTTTAAGACATTTAAGTGATTTTCTAGCCATTTAATGACCGTAATTGAAATTTGAACTACATGTACATGCAACAGCTAACCAAAACGGCTTGAAAAGTCATATTTTGTGTACTTATGTGCGATTTAATTCCACGTGCAGTAAATTGGAAGGAATTTTCAAACATATTGGTCTAACGGCTATGATGCAATTAAGCATGGAGTGCCATGGCATTTAAATTCCAGAAAATCAAAAACATGAAACCTTGGTTGATGTAATTTCATACCACAAAGATGATGTGGTACAAAAATTCCCCTGTTTGACAAAAGTTTGGACACACACACACCCCTCATAAACCGGAGCAACTCACTAGAAGGCTCGTGGTTCCGAGAGGGAACAATGCATGTTTGATGACGAACGGCAGATAGATTCCTCTTACGGCCTTCAATTTTTTTCTACGTGTAATGTGCACTGATACTAACTGTCATGTGAAAATTTGGAAAAATTCATGGGTCATTTGAACTTTTGAAGAAATTTAAGTGATTTTCTAGGCATTTAATGACCGTAGTTCAAATTTGAACTAGATGTACATGCAATGGCTAACCATAACGGTTTGAAAAATTATGTTTGTGTACTTGTGTGCGAGTTAATTCCATATGCAGTAAATTAGAAGGAATTTTCAAACACATTGGTCTCACGACATGGACACATGCATGGAGTGCCATGGCATTTTAATTCCAAAAAGTAAAAAAATGATCAGGAAAATCTGAAACCTTGCTTGATGTAATGTCATGCCACCAAGATGATGCGGTACGAAAATTGGCCTCTTTGACGGAAGTTTGGACACACACCCCTCACAAACCGGAGCAACTCACTAGAAGGCTCGTGGTTCCGAGAGGGAACAGTGCATGTTTGATGACAAATGGCAGATAGCTTCCTCTTACGGCCTTCAAATTTTTTCTACGTGTAATGTGCACTGATACAAACTGTCATGTGAAAATTTCGAAAATTTTATGGGTCGTTTGACCCTTTGAAGAAATTTAATTGATTTCCTAGCCATTTAATGAACGTAATTCAAATTTGAACTAGATGTACATGAAACGGCTAACCATACTGGTTTGAAAAATCATATTTGCGCACTTGTGTGCGAGTTAATTCCATGTGCAGTAAATTAGAAGGAACTTCAAACATATTGGCACTACTGCAGGATGCTGCTAACGCGACACTACGATTGGAGACCCTTCGACGAAATTGTGTGCGATGCAATAATCGCAAATGGTGGTGTAAAAAAACTGTCAAAAAAGGTGTAAAACATTTGCGATGGCGGAGACATCAAACACGGTTCAGATTTTACTTGTGTGTGCGATGTTGGGCATACGGTTGATCCAGCAGAACTGTTTGCGATGAGGAAGAACAACAAAAACGGGAAGCCATATCAATGTGTGTGCGATATACGGCATACAGTTCACTCTGATGAACAATGTGCTATTAGGGAATGCAACAGAAATGGTCAGCCAGAGCAAGGTGTTTGTGATATACAACATATGGTTCACTCGGACAAACTGTTTTCAATTAGGCAAGAGAACGGAAACTGTTCTTCTTAACAATATGTGTGTGATATGTGACATTTGGGATCAGCCAAAAGAACACAAATGATTCATGTAAACCAGATGTGTGTGATATGCAACAAACAACCCACTCGGATGAACTGTTTGCGATGAAAAATTATAACACAGACGGTTACAATAGTAAGTTCGTGTGCGATTCTGTTCGTACAAAAAACTTTGAAAAATGCAAACTAGTTGCTTGCGTATAAACAATTATCAAAAAGTAATGAGATAGACCTTCTTCAAGCAAATCAACATGTGTTCAAAAAACAAAAAATGTCAAAAATTACAAAACAAAGACCTCGATTGACCTTGCTGCTGTAGATCCCTCTTTGCAACCTTTATTGCGCAACACAATGGAAACAGTTCAACTGAACAAGATGTGTATGATACGCGGCAAATAGGTCCATGATCAAAAATGTGTGCAAAGACCAATAATAACACAGACGATTGCTGCTAATTAGCCGTGTGATTTGCTCTGTCTACAGAAGAATAACATGTATATATATAGGACAACACTATTCTAATCCGAGGATTAGAATAGCTATTTGGATCACAGCAGCCTCTATAAGGGCCCGACAGGGCCTTCCCGAACTTCCCTGAACTGCCGGGCCGGCCTGACACACGGGATCCCGAGGCCGCCTTGACAGGATCCACCTAATCCCTTGATCCCAATCTTGAGCCGACCCGCTCCTTCCCGCTCCTCCCCTCGATCCCCGACCTCCCCTCGTGGTTCGCTGCCGATCTTTGCCGGATCCGACGACTCCCCCTCGTCTCCAGCTCCGGGCCGACCGGATCCGCCGCCTCCCCTCCATCTCCAGCTCCTGGTCGACCTGATCCACCGCCACACCTCCGTCCCATCTCCTGGCCGACCACCAATGCGGGCGAGCGAGCGACGGCGGACGCCGTCAGGGAGCCCGCGTCGCATGGATGTGGCGAAGCCGCCATGGACTTCCAAAAGCATCATCCTCCTTCCATCCTCACAGCCTGACGCCTTCGCAGAGCAGATGACGGCCCCGACGCAAGCTGCGACGAACAAAGCAACTCCACGGTGGAGGCGGCATCGGCAGCACCTTCAAATCCAGCAATGGTAGATGAACTTACTCCCACTTCTTGCCTTCTTCTTCAATCTTGCCTTGCCTGACCTTCTTTCTTTGTGCAGATGAACTTCGCGCCCTCTGCAAGACCTGGATTGTCATCAAATTCCTCTCCTAGCTCCCCTACGAATTGCTCTCAAGGTGGCCTATCTACTGCTGGAAAAAGGTTGGCCGAACTTCTAGCCAGGGATGGTTGAACTTCCTTCTGTTTGTTATTTTCTTACAACCATGTGAAGTTCTGGTAGTGTGAAAAGCCATGTGAAGATCTGGTAGTGTGTGAGCCTCAGTCCAGGCTACAAAACAAAAGAACCCCTGCCGGCATTCACATGTGAAGAATCAATGTGAAGTTCAACTACTAAGTGTGCTAGAGTTTAGGTTGATATGTACATGGTTGTGTGAAAAAATAAAAGAGAAAATAAAATATACATGCGATCACATGAAGGTCAGGTTGGTATGCACTAGTGGTTCAAGCATTCAAACTCATG
The DNA here is from genome assembly GCF_018294505.1 of Triticum aestivum. Taxonomy (NCBI): domain Eukaryota; kingdom Viridiplantae; phylum Streptophyta; class Magnoliopsida; order Poales; family Poaceae; genus Triticum; species Triticum aestivum. The sequence goes on from NC_057810.1 coordinate 167,000,518, forward strand.
AAGGTTCAGTCTTTTTTTAGCAGTAGACAGTATTTCCTCTTTGCAAATAAGAAGTTCATGGTGTTGATAGTGCTCAGTTCAGGTACATATAAGTAATCAAATAGTGTAGAATTAACAGAATATGAGTTTCATTCTATGAAGTGTGCTCAGTTCAGGTACAGAAGTATTGGTAGATGCTTAGCTCAGTACAGAAGTTCAGGCTGTGAGTAATGCTCAATTCAGTTACAAAGTTATTGGCAGATGTAACTTGTGTGCTAATAAACATTTTTCCTTTTATGTCAGCAATACGAGAGATGCATGAAGAAGTTTAGAAGTTCCCAGCAGCAAATACACAATCCTAAGCCTATACGCGTTGCACCACCCCCTCAATGGGTCACACCACCTGCTCCACACCAAAATTGGATGTGACCTGAAATGCATGGAGACAATTTTGCGCCTCCACCTAATTGGCTGACACCGGAAATCCCATGCAGATTCTTTGTATCCACCAGCAGACTCCCAAGCACGCCGATGGAGGAGGGGGTTAGCTCAAGTCCTGCGTGTAACTCTGGAGGTTATCCTGGTGTGCCTTGTCAATGCCAAAGGGAAGAAACTAAACCGGATCCCAGGACAAATCCAACAGGAACACACACAGAGAGAAGGGTGCTCTGCACACTACCACCGTTGGATGATGATGCTACTGCTACAACTTGGAATTGCACGGGACATAAGGCAGATGGATTGCTTCACAAAACAAGAGAGCAAACAAAAACCAGGATCACAATGCCTCCACAACCACCTCAAGCAAAAAGGACACAAATAAGAGAGAGGCCATCTTCAGCCCTCCTTCCTCCTCGTGATCCAATCCTGCATCCTGCTATGATAACTCCGTCGTGCCCCATCCCAGAGGGCCAGCAGCATACTCCAGTGGAGTTGCGATCATACACGCACGTAAGTGAAACAAAAATTTAGGTATTTATATGCGCATCATGTATTATCTGCAAATTTTATAATCCCTCCAGGATAACAAGATCATAAACTGCATTTTAACGTGCCATTTGCATTATTTTTTCTTTTTCTGCAGATGTCGGATCTCCCGGATTATCTAATGCCAAGACTAAAAATGCGATTCTAGAATGTAGAGAAAGCAAGGGAATTTTATAACAGATATGCTAGACACGCAGGTTTTGGAATCAGGAAGACGGGAGGGAATGAAAATCACAAGTGTTTTGTTTGCGCGTTCCAAGGGAAACACACAACTTCTGTTTCAGATGCTGACAGGAAAGGAATGAAAACATCATAGAGGACAGGCTGCAATGCAAGAATGAGGTTGAAGGTGCAGGAGGATGACACATGTGTGGTAGTGGACATTGAGTACAATCATAATCACCACCTCATGCAATCTGATAACATGCTGGTATTCTTGCACTCACACAAGAATTATGACCCTACTGTTTATAGTAAAAAAAAATTATGACCCCACTATTCTGGAGTACGTAAAGCTCCTGCAGTACCATGATGTCAAGCATACAACAACCATGCCCATGCTATCTGAAAATGAAGATGGAAGCTACTTCCTAAGCATGACCGGACGAGACCTACTAAACCAGTAAGTATTAAAACATGCACATACTGCAATGTACATAGCATCCTAAATCACAAGCCTTTTCTAGCAAAGATAACACAATGCATGTTTGCATATAATTTGCAGGATAACAATGAATGCAAGGAAAGATGGTTTGGATGATGTATTGAAACTTGTATCTTTCTTTAAAGACATGAAGACAATCAATGATGAGTTTTTCTATGACATACAAGTAGACAGTAACAATACAGTTAAAAACATTTTCTGGTCCAATGCAAGCTGTCGAGGAGCATATCAAGACTTTGGTGATTGCGTCACATTCGACACAACTTACAAGACCAACAAATTTCATATGCCTCTGGGAGTGTTTGTTGGAACAAACCATCACTTGCAGCAACGATATTTGATGTTGCCCTGATTAGAGATGAAGATGGAAAGTCATTCAAGTGGCTGTTCGATACATTTGTACGGTGCATGAACAACAAACATCCAACTTGCATTCTAACAGGTAAGTTCAAAAAAAAAACTCTACAAGTTTCATTAACTTTTCAGTCTATGGGTTTGTATCTGGGTACGCTGGTTTTTTCTGAAAATAATGTTAAGCAAGCAGTTCAACCACTGTTAGCACAGAAGTCCAGCAAAAACAGTATAAGAAGCAAAATTATATGTCACATGTTTAAAAAAAATATAGTTCGGGATGTGAAGTTCAAATAGAGGAACCATAGAAGTTCAAGGACACTGCTACAAGAAAAAACACATGAAACATGTTCAGGAAAAATATAGTTATGTATGTGAAAGTTAAGCACTGGTACCAGAGAGTTCAACAACACTACTGTAAGAAAAAATATGTCACATTATTAGTTAGTCCTGCTGCTACCTGTGAAGTTCAAGTACTTGTACAACATAAGTTCGCCATCAGTAAAAAAGAAGCAAGTTTCATTTTTTTTAATTCATGCAGACCAGTGCCCGTTGATGGCGAAAGATATACCACAATCATTCCCAAACACCGTCCACAAGCTATGCCGATGGCACATTCTGAAGAAGTTCAAGGAATACCTCGTATTGCTTTACAAAAAGTATGACACATTCAAACAGGATTTCAGAGCGATCTTAAACTGGCCGCTAATGCCTACAGTGTTTCAAACTGCCTGGGCTACATTCATGCAGAAGTTCAACCTACAGAACGACCAGATGATGATGCAGCTCTAGAATGATAGGAAGATGTGGATTCCAGCATATTACAAGAATATTTTCTGTGCTAGAATGACTTCCACACAACAAAGCGAGAGCATGAATGACATGCTCAAGAGAGGGTTTGTCAAGGGGACCCAGAACCTACACAAGTTTGCTAGGCGGGTAAATGCCTACATACAAACTCGGATGTAGAAGGAGAACGAGCAAACAATGACCCGCATGGTATTGAAGACAAAAAAACACCCCCATCATATTGTGACATCCTTCAACATGTGCATACTGTATTTAAAAAATGACTCTGCTTGGACTAATATCTTATTTCTTGACATGTGTGCGCACCAATCCTGTGACAAAAACAACTTACGACTACGAGGAAGACATGGCTTCCAAGTACACGAGAGCCGTGTACACCGAGATGAGTACTAGGATGAGAAAAGCGATGCTATTTTACACAAAGCCTACAACAGAGCCCACTAAGTACCTTGTGTACTACCACAACAAGGCTGGCCATGATGATGAAGAAAGATTTTCCTGGTCAAAGCATGAATTCTGGGTTGTAGCTGACCCTGATAATGAAATATACGAGTGTGAATGCAAGCTATGGACACACACAGGTGAGCGAAAAAACAAACTCATTAAATACCTAAACTAGTAGTATCATATCAAATAAATGAAACTCATTGTTGGCTCACAAACTATGTATTCTGCACTCATCACGAAAATGCAGGCCTGTTCTGCCTTCACATCATGAACATACTGGACTACCTGAAGCCTAACAAATTTTCAGACAAGTATATCCTCAAACGGTACACGAAGACTGTAAAATCACCACCAACATTTGATACAAGGGACTACAACACGACTGCATCGGATGGCAGCTCAAGACTATCGAGCAAGACATCTCGTTGTAGCTAAATTTGATGGTTAACAAGAAAGCGATGAGATGTGACTAGCAATATGACAGAGCCTTCTATTCTCAAGAGGCTAGTGGAAGAGCTTGATGCGATACATTCAACAAATCGAACGGATGCTGACCAAGGATGGCTGAAGAGGATGCTGAAATTGAAGATGACCTTCATCATTAAGCAACTGAAATGCTCCAAGCCGCTGCTTAAGCCAACCAATCCAATCAGGGTGTTGACCAATTAATGCAGCAGCAGCAGCAAGAGACGATGAAACTGCCTCTATACTCTGAAACAAAGGGTAGGAAGAAAATTTCTGTAGAAAAGAAAAGTGAGAGAGCTCAAATAAAGGCACCACCTGCAGGAAGAGTCGTTGTGCTCGATGGGAACGGAGTGCCACTTGGACACAAGCAATGTAGTGTGTGCAAAAAGCTTGCAGGACCCAACAAGCTCACCTGTCCAACACTCTTAGAAAGAAACGATAAAGAGGAGGTCAAGCAACCCAAAGTTCAAAAATAGCAGCCCAAAGTTATAGAACAAAACAAGGGACCACACCCACAGAAAGCAAGCAGCAGACTTTGTAGCATATGCAAGAAGTATGAACCACATAATGCAAGAACATGCCCAAAGCACGCTGATGCTTAAAAGACAAGCAAAAACCCAGAGAAGAAATAGAAAGCAAAACCTAGAGCTAGCAATAAGAAAGTGGTGGAAGATGAAGAGGAAGACGAAGATGAATACACCATGGAAGAAGAGGAAAACAAAGAGGAAGAGGAAGACAATGATGAAGAGGAAGAGGACGACGAAGAGGAAGAGGAAGAGGAAGATGAAGAGGAAAAGGAAGAGGTACATGTCAAGCAAAAACCACTACAACCAAAGCCTAGGAGGAGCGCAAGGCTGATGAACAATTAGACTAGGTCAACTAAACAAAGCAAACTTATGTCATGTCAATGTGCATAATGTTATTACACTTTTGAAACAATATTTTATGGAGAAGAAGCTTACTTGAACTTCTATTGTTGAACTTTCAAAGAAATTATACAATAGAAGTTCAAGTAAGCTTACTGCAGAAGTCCTGGTATAGTATGACAGGAGGTGCAGGTGATGTACTGCATGAAAGAGCAAGCAGTAATAAAATGAAAAAAAATACATTGTGAAGTTCAACTAATATTTCTGCAGAAGTCCTGGTATAATATGAGAGGAAGTGTTGTGTTGGTGATGTATTCAATAAATGTGCAAGATGGAATACAAATGAAAAAATATACACTATGAAGTTCAAGTAAGCTTAAAGTGGAAGTTCTGGTATATTATGACAGGATGTGCTGGTGTTGTAACACATAAGAGGTTCAAGCAAGCAGGAATAATTCTACAGTCTGAAGTTCAGGTAAGCTTGCAGAAGAAGTTCTGGTATATAAACTGATGTAGGAAAAAATATGCTTACAAAAAAAAGTATTGTCGTATGAACTAAGGTTAACAAGCCTAAGACAACACGTTTAGAAGTGAAGTTTCTGTTTGGATACGTGCAGAAGTTCATGTTGAATGCCGACAAAAAGATAAAGAAACGTAAAGAAGTGTATGACACTATTTTTGCACGAAGTTATAGATGAAAACCATTTGCAGTTGAAAAATCACAAAAAAGCACATATAGATTCTCTACAAAAGGCTACATATTGGTTGAATTAAAAAAATAACAATACATTACACGACACAGAAAATCCTCTCCCATCTGAAACCAGCAATCTAACGAGGTCTCAAGCATCAATTCAAGTCAAAGGTCATATGTTCGAGCCCAAAATTAAACAACAAAAAAACAGCAGTTCAACCATAGCCTAGAGAGAAGTTCAAGTACATATGTCGGGGAAAAGACACACAACACATGGATACTGAAAAATGATGCAGTACATTGAAATTCACAGAGCCAAATCATTCTTCACACCAGATACATTTGTCCTCAATATCATAAATAATAGTTCTGCAGCTATAGATACAAAAATTACTACACCATTCTGACAATTAAATCTTTACGGAATCGTTCCAATCACTATCAAACCTAAATCTTTACTAAATCAAATCTACACTGAAACTAATGCTTCGAATTCACAGGCACAAGGACTGGATCTCTTTAGGAAGCTTCGTGCGCAAGACTTCATTCTTGTCACTAAAGATTAGAGTGTGCATGAACTCGGCCTTCCAGTCATCTGCAGCAGCCTGCAAACAAGAAATAAAAATGATGGTTTAGTAAAGGATAACTAAAACCACAACAGGAGCGTCTCAGTAAAAACACACAACAAAAATGAGAAGGATGATGAGACAAAATATACCTCCACATCACTGAAATCATCAACAAGCTCATCGCCATCATATATAGAGCAGAACTTCACATCAAAGAAACCACAATCATTATTCATTTGCTTTGGAACATCGATAAAGGTCGGCCCCTTTGCAATAGTCACCCAGTTAGGTTGCTTGCTCACTTTGTACGCAGCCTTGCGTACACCTCCTCGAGCAACCCAACAAATCTCTTGATCTACAAGAAATGACAAATAATATGAAATCAAAAACATGTTAACCAAAAATAGTTAAGTTCAGGTACATAAAAGAGGCACTTGCATAAGATCCAGCTAAACAAATACCAGAAGTTCAACTGTCAAATGATAAATAGTTCAAGCAGTATTACCAAAGCAGAGGCAGAAAGATATTTTGTTAAAGGAAGGCATAATAAACTTCGTGTCAAACAAGAAAATATGAATGGAGGCTCAGGCTAAGAAACAGTCATGATATTTTGGCAGTCTCCATGGAAAGATGTTCGTGACATTCCCTTTTTATTGTAAGGAACTGAATCAATGATGTCAATGCTCCCACGATATCTATTCAGCACATACACACTGTAGTGCGCTATTGTGTCAATTGGCTTGAATAGCATCAAAAAAACTGCCAAAAATGAAAGAAATGGTGAACACAAACTATAAAGCATAGGTATTGAACAACGGGGATGAACACAAACTTCTTGATAAACACAACAAAAGGATGTACATAAAATTAAAAAAAAGCAAAGAGTTATGAAAACCTAACCAGCTTTGCGTTAAGAAGGTCTTCTCCCTTGCGAACAAACATTGGGAGGAGTTTAGCCGAATTTTTTGCATCAAACTTTGGAACTGTTGTAGCGAAGAAATCATACTCCACGTAGTACTATGCATTCACAAAAACAGAATTAAAACAACCTCCCAAATGCCACTACACCAAAACTAGAGCAAAAAAGGGAGACATGGGTGCAAAGAACTAAAACCTGTATGAAGTAGGGACTAAGTACAACCTTGTTAGGAGAAGAGAAGATATCAGAGGTCTCCGGCTTATCCTTCCACAAGCTTATGAGATAATCCATTACATCTCGTTCATTCTACTGCCCTTCACCGAAAAGAGTATAAAGGACACGCCCTATGAGGTCAATCACATTCCTAGGGATGGTAAACATACAGTAGCTTGTCCTGCAGATTTAAAAGGATGGGAAAAAATATTAGAAGTTCAGACACTAATACAACAGAAGTTCAGAAACTATAACTCCAAAAGGCATGGAAAGTTAACAGAAGTTCAGATACTAATACAATAGAAGTTCAAAACAAAGTAGCATCTCTGGCAGCAACAAAAATAAGAAGAAGAAAACTCACTCAGGATGCTTCTCTAGACCATCATCACTAAGCAGAAACTGTTTCACTCTCCGGGCCTCGGATAGATGAGGGTATGTACTTATTTAGGGGAGCGACAGCATAACGCCACTTCAAAGGCAATCTTGATGCTCTCTTGGAGGAAGTTATGTTGCCAGACTCAACTGCCGGTTTCCTCCTGGTGATGACATCATTCTTCCCACCTCTACCAGCAACATTACTAGTAGCAGATTTACCATTCTTTGGGTAAGCAATCTTCTCAAAATGATCATCCAATGAAATCACCTCTACTTCGTCTGCTTCGACTGCACCAACCTTCCTGGAGCAAGGGGTGTTTGGAGCACCACAAATACCGATAGCTTGCTTCCCCAACTTGGAAGGAATAAGGGTTCAAGCGCTATCATCTTCTCTCAGAGTTGTACTCATCGATTCCTCCCTAGGTTGGTATTCCTATGATCCGAGGAATGAGTAGTGGTAATCGGTCAAGTCCAATGGATCCACTGTCAAAGAAAAGGACGACAAAAAAGACCATTAGTTATAACTAAAGTTCAAGTACAACACAATGTACAGTCCAACTAATATAGATGACATAGTCACTACTAAAGCCGACCTAAAAAATGTGTTGCATTTAAAAACTAAATGAAGTTCAGGCACAACCAAAGGCACAGTTCAACATAAACTGATGAATTGGAAAACAATCAACTAGATCTAACGAAAGCATAAAAAGGCATCATATCTTGAAATACAAAATAGAAGACATGCTCCTGTCCAAGTAAGCAATGAAAGGAAAAAATTGCTGAAACAAAATACACAAGCAAAATAAAAAAGATAAAAATGAAGTTCATGTACAATAAAAGATGAAGGACAAGCAAGCAGTCCAAGTGTCAAGGCTTACATGTATAGTAGCCAAATAGACTTTGAAAGTCTGTTTCAAATAGGTTAGAAGAAGCAATAGAGTACAACCACGTCTTTCTGATATCCGCGATATTATGATGGGAGTAGTTTGCAAGAACCCCTTCATGAAACGAATTAACATTTGTAAGCATGAAGAATCCGCACTCGATGATGTCAACAAACAAAAAAATAACAGTGTTAAAACAAAAAGAAAGACAAAGGAATAAAAGATGTTGCAGCTTACGTACAACTATAGTTAAAACAGAAGAGATGGAGAGAAAAAGTGGAACTCATACTTGTTTTTCTGCTAGGGTACATCAGTCCGATCCAAAGGGAAATGTTCAATAGAAGGAGGACCGAAGGGTTTCTCCCTGTCAATGCTGGCATCATTCCAAAGCTTCTTGATGTTATCAGTCATCCGCCGAAACAGGCGTACCGCACAGTCATTGTTTGGTCCATAGTACGAGTCAAGAAGCTGGAACCTTGAATTTTCCAGGTCAAGAAATATCGAAACCCAATGACCAACACCACCCAAGTGAGAAGGCATTTCAGGTGGGTCAAAAGTGGGGAAAACAACCTGAAGCAAACAGAAACAAACAAATCATTAGAAACTAAAAATTAATATCAAACGGTACAAACAAAAATAAAACAAAATAAACAGAGTAGATTGCAGTGCAAACTATTACAAAAGACAAAGAACAAGATATTTCTTACATAATCGTGTGCATCCATGCTATCTGGACCAGTCGCCAAGAAGTACTTCCTCACACGAGAATCAAATTGACCTCTAAAAATCTTGTCCTAAAATAATGTAGACAACACCAACATATGAAAATACAAATGAGACAAACAAGTTTTAACTAAAATGGCAAGGAACAAAATAGAAAAGAAATCACTATAGGGTTGACTTACACAAACCCAATACGACAGAATGAGTTTATCTGATTTCTGGTATTTCGCACGTAGACAATATAGTGCAATCTCAGCTACATTAGATCGAAGCATTCTGCAAGGAGAAAAAGATATTGCTACATCTTCAACAGTAGCTTCACACTCATTGTTTTGGAACACAATCTTTGATCTAAAAGAAGCAATAGAAAGTAAAAAAGAAGTTAAGCATTAGGAACTCAAGAAAGTTCATCAAACATATAAGCACAGAAGTTCAGCTACATCACAACAGGCAGTAGAAAAAGACTAGATGTTCAGCACCAGAGAAGAAATTAGAAGTTCAGCAACAAAGAGTAAACAAGTTCAGGTATGAAACAATAGGCAGTTCATAGTGGTAGATGGATGTAAATTCTGACGGGCTGAACTCACCTCTTAGAACGATCATTCTTAAGCCTAGTAACACTGAAATAAAATTCATCAACCTTTTCTTTCGGACGACAGCAAGTTCACTATCTGCTCAGCAAAAGAAATAGAAAATAAGTGCAACATTTGAGCACAACATTCAAACACAAGCACATCTTAGCTGCTACACGAGAAAACATAAAACAACTTGATTATAAACATTACAACCCATGCATGACAGACCTCCCCCCACATAGAAACAGGTTCGCTTAGCTTTATTTACAAACCAACCGACAAAGCACAAACCAGAAGTTCAACTTGCACCACACAAGTAGTTCACAGGGATATCATGGACCAAAACCAAAAACAAAAGGAACGGGGATGGAGAAAGAAGAGAGAAGCATGCTCCTCTCTTTATGGATTCTTGCCTATTCCAGTCGCAGCACTGGAATGATCAACCTCCTATCCCACGCTATCGCTTTCGGTCTCTTCATCGTCATCTCCAGTAGACATTGCAGCATCATCAGCGAGGACAGCAGCAACAGTTGGAGCAGTTGGAGAATCTAAAACAACAAAAACTGTTGGAGCAGCTCGAGAATCAGCATCAACAATAACTGATGGCTCTACTGCAGGAGACTTCTCCGGGCCTGCAGTAGCACTACCACCAGTCTCAACTGCAGCCTCGACGGGACCTGTCTCCAAAATGATATCTCCAGCTGTCTTGCCCTGCTCAGCATCAGAAACCACAGTGCCAATGGACAACTAAGGTTCAGTTGGCTCCACCCCGTCAGAGCAGTCGGTGACTGATGATGTCTACTACACAACCTTCTTCTTGTAGACGTTGTTGGGCCTCCAAGTGCAGAGCTTTGTAGGACAGTAGAAAATGTCCCTCAAGTGGATGACCTAAGGCTTAGCAATCCATGGGAGGCGTAGGATGAAGATGATCTCTCTCAAGCAACCCTGCAACCAAATAACAAAGAGTCTGTTGTGTCCCCCAACACACCCAATACAATGGTAAATTGTATAGGTGCACTAGTTCGGCGAAGAGATGGTGATACAAGTGCAATATGGATAGTAGATATAGGTTTTTGTAATATGAAAATATAAAAATAGCAAGGTAACAAGTGGTAAAAGTGAGCATAAACGGTATTGCAATGCTAGGAAACAAGGCCTAAGGTTCATACTTTCACTAGTGCAAGTCCTCTCAACAATAATAGCATAATTGGATCATATAACTATCCCTCAACATGCAACAAAGAGTCACTCCAAAGCCACTAATAGCGGAGAACAAACGAAGAGATTATGGTAGGGTACGAAACCACCTCAAAGTTATTCTTTCTGCTCGATCTATTCAAGAGTCCATAGTAAAATAACACGAAGCCATTCTTTCCGTTCAATCTATCATAGAGTTCATACTAGAATAACACCTTAAGACACAAATCAACTAAAACTCTAATGTCACCTAGATACTCCATTGTCACCTCAAGTATCCATGGGCATGATTATATGATATGCATCACACAATCTCAGGATCATCTATTCAACCAACACAAAGTACTTCAAAGAGTGCCCCAAAGTTTCTATCGGAGAGTCAAGACGAAAATGTGTGCCAACCCCTATGCATAGGTTCATGGGCAGAACCCGCAAGTTGATCACCAAAACATACATCAAGTGGATCACGTGAATATCCCATTGTCACCACAGATAAGCACGGCAAGACATACATCAAGTTTTCTCAAATCCTTAAAGACTCAATCCGATAAGATAACTTCAAAGGGAAAACTCAATCCATTACAAGAGAGTAGAGGGGAGAAGCATCATAAGATCCAACTATAATAGCAAAGCTCGCGATACATCAAGATCGCGCGAAGTCAAGAACATGAGAGATAGAGAGAGATCAAACACATAGCTACTGATACATACCCTCAGCCCCGAGGGTGAACTACTCCCTCCTCATCATGGAGAGTGCCGGGATGATGAAGATGGCCACCGGTGAGGGATTCCCTCTGCGGCAGGGTGCCGGAACGGGCTCCCGAGAGGTTTTTGGTGGCTACAGAGGCTTGTGGCGGTGGAACTCCTGATCTATTGTTCCCTTGATGTTTTTAGGGTATATGGGAATATATAGGCGAAAGAAGTCAGTCGGGGGAGTCTCGAGGGGCCCATGAGACAGGGGGGCGCGCCCAGTAGGGGGAGCCCCCACCCTCGTGGCCACCTTGAAGCTTTCTTGACTTCAACTCCAAGTCTCCTGGATTGCTTCCGTTCCAAAAATAATGCTCCCAATGGTTTCATTCCGCTTGGACTCCGTTTGATATTCCTTTTCTTCAAAACACTGAAATAGGCAAGAAAACAGCAATATGGGCTGGGCCTCCGGTTAGTAGGTTAGTCCCAAAAATGATATAAATGTGTAAACTAAAGCCCATAAACATCCAAAACGGGTAATATAATAGCATGGAACAATCAAAATTTATAGATACGTGCCCCACAACTAATTTAGAACTCAAGTTTGAACATTAATTTGGACCTGACTTGGGAGTCCAAGAGCTGAACAGGACGATAAAGTAGCAGGTAAGTTTAAGCAATGCATAGCATAAGCAGAAACAAAAGAGTGTGACCTCTCTTGTGGACCCATGTACTCCTCAGGTTCATCTGCTGAGTCGATGATGGTGATGCCATTGGGGTGGGTGCCGGCGGCAGGGAAGAAGATCTGAGGGGGCGAAAGACGGTCAGGAGTCGTGATGCCTGGTTTGGTGGATGGTTCTGTCTATGGAGCAGCTCAGGTGAGGTGGACGACATCACGGCAGGAGCAGGACAAACCACATAAACTTCCCTTCGACACGTACCTGTAACTGAAGTAATTCTGTAAGGGATCATTTGGCTTGCATGATTCTTAAAACGCAGGGATAGTAAAAACACCAGAATAGGATAGGAATGCACATGGTAAACAGAGCATTTGTAAACACAGGATTTCTGTCAACTTGGGTGTTTGGTTTACAGGAATTGGAAGAGCAGCGGAATGCAAAGAAACATGGCCGAAATAAAGTAAAACCATATGAAAGCGTGTACAATTAGAATGTTATTCTGGCACTAATGCACTTGGTCTTGTTTTCATTCATAAGATTTTGAAAAGTAGGTCCAGGTGGATGTTTTGCTTCATTCCTTTCAACAAAATGCATGAATAATTGAATAGTAGAGTGCCATTGGAAAATTCCCTATTGCTATGTTTTTCCGTTGAACCAAAATAGCCCTAATGGATCAACGTGAATGTATAGTAATAAGAGATGCAACAAGTGTACAACCTCTTTGCCATAGCCGTGTTGACCTCAGCATCATTGGGTTGGTCGCTGAAGCAGTTGAGGTAGAGGTGGCTGTCGGAGGTGTGGAGGAAGATCTAAGGAATCTGTAGACGGCGTCCAGGGCACTGCTCTGTTGTGATGGATCGTTCTGTCGTTGGAGAAGCTCCGGTGAGCCGTAAGACGTCAAGGCTGGAGCAGCACAAGACAGACATCGTCAATCTCAAGTGGGATTCTAATAGCATCTCCAATAGATGATGTAAAATGGATGTAAAATTTACATCACCAAAAACCACCTGACTACAACAGATGAGGTAAAAACTGTTGACTCTGAACTTAACTGTCGAAACTGAAATTTACTGTGGAATTTAAATGCTACTGTCGAAAGTGAACGCAATGGTAGCAGAGAGGCACTTGACATGTAGTTTAGGGAGGGCCTGCAGTTCATGTTCAACCTGCACCCCCCTGAGCCGCCAGCCACCACCGGCCGAACCACCGGCCCCAGCGCCGCCTCGCTGCCCCGAAACTACTCCCCACCGCCGCCCCGGCCAACCCTCTAGGCCCCCGCCCCCACCCTGAACCCTAAGATAGATAGTGGGGTACCTCTCTGGCGAGCCCACGTCCCTGCTGCGGGTGGTTCTTCCTTAACTCCGGGGATCCCCCCAAACCCTTGAAAATCGTCTGACCCAAAAGTCGATTCAGTCGACTGAAGTGTGGCTAAATCAGAGCAGAGCAGCAGCACAAGCGAGGGGAGAGCAGCAGCAAGCAGCTGGGCGAGCAAGCGATCAAGCGAGAGCTGGAGCAGCAGTAGCAGCGCAAGCGAGAGCCGGAGCAGCAGCAGCAGATCCGGCTAGTATGGCCGCCGCCGCCGAAGGGGCCTTGCACTGGGGGAGAGCCGCCATGGAGATGTTGCCTGCGGCGCCGGCTTCAAGGTAGCACTCCATGGGGGTGCGGGATGGAGCACCGTCGTTGCCGGGAGGTCGAGTTAAGGAGAAGGTGCGATGTGATGAGTGTACAACCTCTTTGGAGGCGCCGAGTAGGCCTCAGCTTCGTCCGAGGAGTCGGTGAGGATGCTGCGGTTCCGGTGGAGCAGGTTAAGGCGGCATTGTGGGGATGGAGCAGCCGCGATAGACGAGGCGATCGTCGGAGTAGCTCCTTGTTGGTGGAGGACGGGGCGGCTGAACCGGCGGGACGATGAGATGGACGACGGATCCTCATCCAGGGAGGTGGACGAGGGACGTCGAGCTATTGCGGTGGACGATGTCATCGTGGAAGAGGCTCCGGCTGGGCAGCGGTGAGGTGGCAGACGGAGGAGTGTGGGGTTTCATGGTTGGAGCGGAGAGGTTATGTCGGCCTGGGATTTCGAATGGCGAAAAGGGGGCGATGGGAGGGAGTGAAGCATGACTTAGGGACGCGCTTGTCCAAAATATAGGGTGTGTTACAAAAGTACCCCCCCCCCCCACCGATTTGAACTAGCGGCCCTTTCGGCTTAGGGTTAGAAGGGGGATTTCACGTGTCGGGATTTGGCAGCTGGAGGGAGTTTTCGCGCGCGTTGTAATTTCGGGATAGCAAGGCGCGGGTTGTGAAGGCGCCAGTTTTGGGAGCACGATATCTGAATTTTCGGGATATAACAAGACACGGGTTGAATTTTAGGGAAAAGCCTAACATGTAGTAATATTGTACTTATACGTACCAAATCAATTCGCAGTTCCCTCAACCAAAAAGAAAACGAAAAAATAAAACTATTCACACCACACAAAGAGAGAGACTTGCCCCGTTTTACAGTACAAATGCTATTAAAAGCTACTCCCTCCTTCCATCTATATAGGGCCTAATGCGTTTTTCGATGGTAACTTTGACCAAATATTAGAGCAATAATATATGACATGCAACTTACACAAAGCACACCGTTAAATTCGTCTGTGAAAGGTTCTTTCAATGATATAATTTTTACATTGTGCATGTCATGTACTATTAATCTTGTCAATAGTCAAAGGCGGCCTTAAAAAACTCATTACACCGTATATTTTTTGAAAGCCATTACGCCCTATATAGATGGAAGGAGGGAGTATGAATCCATGTTATGTCCAATTAAATTTTTTCGCTTGCTGTATAATTCATGTAACCTACTCATACCAACATTTTAGTGCATTCCAAATGTCTATACTATGGCTGCAATTCGAACTGAATTTGAATTCATTTCTCTATTTTAACAAGAATCTAGAATCATGATTGTTGCCAACTTCAACCATCATTCGTGTATTACCTTAATAACACACCACATGATTACTATAGAGAGAGATATGAACTGTGTGTACTACATGAACTCGAATTCTATTTTTTGAATACACTTGATGTTGATTCCAAATAATAGTACATTTGATGTACTAACTATATATTCATAATCTAAACCATGTTCCATACGTACACCGTGTTTATCACACAAAGTATAGTGCCCCGCCCCCTACATTATGACAAGTATTTAGACGTGAGCTGCAAAAGCCACACATTAGCCCAAATTATAATCAATGTTCTATGTATTATACGTAGTACTAGCAAGATGCCCATGCGTTCCACAGAACATCAACATGATCAAGGGGCCTAATTTGCAAATATGGAGAGGGGTGTGGGTATCTTTTTTCAAACTTGCCATAGTTTCCTTCCTATCCGCCAGATATAAATCGAACGACCTATATTGCAGGATGGCAGGCACACCATCATCAACAACTCTGTTTTTTTATAAGAGTAGAGATAAAATATATTATATGTAGTATAACATGTTCATAACCACACCATGTGTATCACCGTTATATATATTCACACATGCACCAGTTTAAAACACTATGATAAATTCTTTAAATATCCGAATTCTCTTTTTATAATGAAGTATGATCTCTATTCGTCTTTTACACCCACACAATCCTCTTATCTTTGTAGCTAGTGCTAACTTTCTCTCGTGCATGCACACGCCCGCATCCCTCTCACCCTCCCTCAGCATTCTCTAGCTCCATCGCGCAAATTCGTCTTTTCACTTTAGGTCGTTCACCCATGGTGTGTATAGGCCCCCCAGCTCCTTCTTTATGGCACACATTGATCGATATGCCTCTCTAGCCAGGTGTGCCTAGCACAAACACAAGCTTCCCCTCTTCTCTTGTCACCGTCCATGCCTCACTCCCACCGCTCTTTTCATTGATCTCGTACTCGCACACTCCTTCCCCCTCGATATAGTATGCCTCTCGTACCACCTCCTAGATGCATTCCTCTCTCTCTATCCTTCTCCTCATGCCTCATTTGCTTCTAACACACACATGCATGTATACTGACCGATCTTCCAACATATACCTAGATCGACTTTAACTATCCCCCCCATCGATCGACGAACCTCACAAGTTATGTCTCTCCTTTCTTTGACAAAGGGCGATTGATCTTCCTATGTAGTTACGTGTGCTTACCACAGCCATATCGCCCCTCCTCATCATTCGTGCATGCCTCCTGACCTGTCTCTCACATGCACGTGCACAGACAACAACAAGCAGCCATCTCCTCTCTTATTGATATTGCGGGCGTGCCCTCCGTTTGTCTAGCAAGCCTATCCCACCATTTGTTAGAAGCAACTCCACTATCACCCCCTCCAACACTCTAGCTCTGTCTCTCTCCAAACCTTATTCCTCTCCTGCACATATGCATGGATGCCGATCGATCTCCCTTAATACATGAGGCTGATCGATCTCCTTAATACATGATGTAGGCCTCTCTCCTCCACACATATACCAGCCATTGTACCTCTATAGTTAATTGGGCCTCCCTCTTCCCCCACCACACACCGATAGTCGAGCGCTGCAGGTAGGTATCCATGCCACAGAGACAAACTGCACATGTCCCCTGTCACGTTCCAGTAGGCCAACCACTCTATATCTTTGACGTGGGCACACACAAATTCGATGTCACTCTTTATCGATCGCGCGCGCACACACACACACACATCATCCCTCTCTTCGATTCTATGGACACCTCAAGCCGATGATACCTCCACTCTCTTCTCGTGGATCACCCCCTCTATATATGTGTTATATCCAGAACTCTATTTCACACACATTGCATATGTTACATTTTTTGATTGACCCCCCCCCAAAAAAAAACTCTCACGAACCCACACACTATATCTCTCTAGGTTTGTATCTCTCTCACACAACCCCACGTAGGTGGTGTACATATACAAGAAGAGAATGGGTGCACCGTGCACGTACTCACGCTTCGTGCCCAGCCACACCCGCGCGGGTACACGGTGGAGCTCATTTCTTTATGAATTGGCAGCCCACGTGCTAATTTGAATGCATGTAGCGGTTGTTTACCTAGGGAGGTCGTGTACCATGCATGCACGAAACAAAGTTCGACTTGACGTGTTTCCGTGTTATTTTTAAATAAAGTTATAGCGCTCAATGGCACGTACATAGAATATAAAATGATTTTTATGGAGAAAAAGGTAGTCCACTCCACTATATGCAATGGAGCTTGCCTGCCTGGTTTGTCGCTCTTCAGAGTATCTCACACAAGGCTGCGGTGGCCTCTCTCTCTCTCACTATTGGTCATTGATCCGGCCGCATCCCATCTGCCGAGAGAAAGGGAGTGCGGTGGCCTCTCTCTCTCTCTCTCTCTCTCACCATTGGTCACTGATCCGACTGCACCCCGTCCGCCAAGGGAAAGGGAGGAAGTGCATCATTTCTCCGTTCGATGGTGCCGAGGCAGCACATCCCGATCTGTGGTACACGCCGTTCTCTCTGACCAAGCTCCGGCACGGCAGGGCCTATGTCACCTGCTCGCTGCCGCAGTATGGGCAGATTTCGCCCGCTGCCGCTCACCTAGTTACATCCCAACGACCTCCAGGTATCCCCTCCAGCCTTGCTCCACTGCCCGTCTTCCCACATCGCTGCATGTGGATCTTCCATAGTTCTTTGCCCAAAACGTAGCTCATCCGGCGTACTTTCCATATTGCAATCTCGTCCTCACACCGTTTTAGACAAACACAACTGTGTTGTTATCTTCCCGTAGGACAAGGAATATGCTTCTTTTTTGTCGTCGCATGTGTCATCAACTATTATTGGCCAGTAATTGTTTCCTTTCTACCTCTTTTTTGCAAACAGGGCTATCCATTTTACCTCGTTGCTATTGCGACCTTTTGGTGAACTGCACAAATCACTTTTTTCTTAAGAGTGTTTTGTGTAGTTATACTAAAATGTCACATGGGCAACGTCTCTACATTTCAGTGCGACTGCACAAATGGAGATTGGTTTTGCTCTATCCTCCTCATCCAACTCCGAGCCTAATATTCTCCAACTAGTTACTCTTAAGAGAGACTGCAAAGGTGACCGTCTTCTATTTGTGTGTTTATTGTTTCATCAGCAGCCCTCTATTATTGTAATCACACTTAATATCTTTGGAACAGGGACACTCAGCTCTATTTTACTAGAACTCCACAAAATGATCGGAATGTTGCATGCTCCAGACAGCTACTTTTTTCCCAACATGCCTTGTTGATTTAGACAGAGCTGGGGGGACGTTGCTGCCAATGAAAGCATGGATCAATTTTAATTTAACACCTTCTCACAACTCTTTCTTCAGTTGTGATGTAAATGTTAGCTCTGATCTGCTAATAATTGACATGCATTAGCAAGGAAGTTAGTTTTTTATTGTTTCCGAAAGAGCATCGATGGCAAGACACACGAAACAAAAGCTGAAAGCTCACACCATTATACAATTTCATGTTGCTGGAAAATTATTTGTATAGTACGTCAATTATGTAAACAAATGATGGAAGCTTGATAGCATTGCTAGAAGCCTCTTCAGAATCCGGGTCCATGTGCCATGCACAAAATTATACTCCTTCGTTCCTAAATATTTGTCTTTTTACAAATTTCAAATGGGCATATTTTAGAGTGTAGATTCACTCATTTTGCTCTGTATGTGTACTCCCTCCATTCCTAAATACTCTATTCGTCTTTCTAGAGATTTCAACAAGTGACTACATATAGAGCAAAATGAGTGAATCTACACTCTAAAATATGTCTATATACATCCGTATGTAGTAGTCCATTTGAATCTCTAAAAAGACAAATATTTGAGTAGTCACTCATTGAAATCTCTAGAAAGACAAATACTCTAGAGTATATTTAAGAACCGAGGGGGTAGTGCACAACCCCATGGGAGACACAACCCGGTCGTTGCGCCGCATTAATAATGAGTAATGAGCAGTCAAATCATAAGCCCCACCTTTCCCACTGTAAGTTGATCAGAAGAAGCAACCATCAATACGCTCTTCTTTGAATTCGCTCATACTATTCCATCCATCACTGTTTATACAGCGCGCTTCAGAAAAAAGAAAAAATATATGTGGGACCAAGGCGACTAGCGATCGGCCTAAAAAATAGCATTGGTAGTTATAGCACGACGTCTATTACTAGAGGGAATAATGCGTACACACATGCATGCAGTGCTTCCACCCCGGGTACACACATGCATGCACTTACTCCACTCCGTAGTAGTATTCCCTCCTTTCTGGTTTATAGTGCTCAATTAAAAAATCTCACCAATCAAGGTAGATGGCGAGTGGTGGAATACTTTTTGTAGTTTTGCAAAAGCACCTAATTAGTGCTCTTGTTTTCCTCAAAAAATTATGTTTATCAATGCAGTAATTGCAATGCATGCATGCATAAAGTACATGCATTGGTCAATTTTCTCTTAATACTTGCATGCAATGATTTAATGCACCTTGGAATCTGAACATGTGATGGAAATCAACCAAATTGAGCCTTATAAAATGGAAAAACTAAAATTTTGAGATAAGCCCTATAAACCAGAAAGGAGGGAGTACATCGAGAGAAAATTGTGGACTTTATTGCGGTTACCATGCCCTAATTAATTGAGCATTAAACCGAACGCGTCTAAAGTCTCTCTGGTGGTGGAAATGCATTGAGAGAAATGCATCATAATGAAGCGTGCCCTGTAAACTATGACGGATGAAGGTGCAAAACCAAGTACACGTATGGCCAGTCGGTCAACGCACCTCCTCTTGGCATATCACTGATATGTGGGATAGGAGTGTGAGCAAACCGATCTCAATTGACATCAAAGAGCCAACCCACCGTTCCTTGAGAGAGACAAGGATCGAGAACACATAGACAGGCTCGCACGGAGGCCAAGATATATTCGAGAATGGTTGGTTGATCGATATCATCATTACATGTTGGGCTGCCGTTTTCCGCCCTTCTCCAGAATAAACGTGTGCTTTATCAGAGATAAAAATAAATAAGAGTACAAACGCTCCACCATGCGGTTCTAGTAGTAGTACTACTCGTACTACTGCGCTTGGCTCTTCGCCTCTTCATGAAGTTGAACAATGATGGTACTCCGCATGTTGGGTACTACAGTGTATGCCTCTGACAATCAGACACTGAATGGACTAATGCATGTCCACCGAGGGTAGGTTGCATTAGTCAAAAGGAATAAGCGAGCTTCACCTTGTCCTGCAAGCTTCTCCTCGTTCTACGAGTTGATAGGACACACCAAAAAGTAGTGCTAGTCCATACTCCCTCCTTTTCGGTTAATATGGCTTAATCTTTTTTACGGGTAAATGAGAGAGCTTTATTCATATATAAGCATTCTTAGGACGATCAGCCAAGACACTGGTCACTAGGAAGCGAGGTACCCCGCAAAAACAAGAAGTAGGAAGCGAGGTGTTTCATCAAGCTAGCTATCGGCCACATTCAAAGTGTAGCAAGCACGGTTCGCACGAAGATGCGCCGCAAGGTTTGCTGACCTATTTACATGCTGAATAACAAAAAAATAGGAAATATTACCGAGCGCTCCTATTTGTAACAGGATATGAGCCAGAATTAAGCGAGAATTGTGGCAAGTGTTCCATGCAATCAACTTCCATTATCACATGCGAGAACCCTCGAAGAGAACCAAATGTGTTGAAGATTGCTTTATCACATTTTAAAATCATAATAAGAGTGCAAACGCTCCTCCATCCGGTTCCTAGTACTAGCATAGTACATACCTCTACAGACTATAGTAGTACTACTAGTAAACTTTGTGGTTGGCTATTCGCCTATTCGGGAAGTCGAACAATAATAGTACTAGTAGTATAGTGTATGCTTCTGGCAATCTGACACCGAATTAACTGTTGCACGTCCACCACCTGAGCGAGGGAGAGCTTGCATTAGTCAAAAGTTTCTCATTGTCCTGCGAGCCACCATGCGCAAGCTTCTCCCGTCCTGCAACCTTCTCCTCGTTCGGCAACTTGACGGGACACAACAAAGTAATTCTAGTCCATACTGCCTCCTCTCCGGTTAATATGGCTTAATTTCAAACGGGATAAATACACTGTCTGTCATTGTATATTTGTAAAAATACGGTCAGTGGACTTCATAATATGCTCATTGCACTCAATATATATATTTTCCGGTGTTTATATGGTCACTAGCTCACCCTGACTAAGTATGTGTGTGCATGCACGTGTAGGTTGAGCACTTGAGCATGACCGTGTGTGTTCCGTCATGTGCTCGTACATGCATGCATTAGGACATCGCACGTGTTTTTGCATCCATGTGTACGTGTGACTGTTGCATACACGTAGGGGGAGTACGTGTAGGGGCCACTAAGGAGTAGTCAAATCACACAGTAAGTTAGTCGGAAGAAGCAACCATCATTCCACTCTTCAATGACACGTACGCAATATAAAATAGTTGATATGGAGAGAAAAAGAAAACCACTATATATACACTAGCAAGAGCCTAAGCTACAAGCCTGCTTGCTTAGATTGCTCTCTTCACAAGCATAGAACGACGGGCCTGATCCCATAGCTGGGGGAAGGGAACAATGTTCTGCGTAGACGCGGTCGACATCGGCGAGGGAGAAAACCCACAGTCGGTGCGTCCCAATCGGGGGTCACCGCGGTATGGGCCGATGCCGTGTCCCAACCGCCCTCTAGCTACAGCCTGACGTCCCAGCTAGTCCATCTTCCTTTTGGAGCCGACTTGCTCCACTACCGTAGCTCCATCTCCATGTCGATCTTTCTCTACTTCTACCGTCTTCTACTTGTGATGAGTTTATGTATGATGAACTAGTGCCAGTACTATTATTCTAATCACACTTCTTCAATATCTTTGCCATCAGGGATGCTCAGGTCGATTTTAGTGGAACTGCACAAAATCATTGTATGATCCGAGGGTGCCAGCCATCTTTCCTTCGACAGGTTCTACCTGGCCAGGAAATTAAATCCTGTTTAGGGTTTAGGGTTTAAGTCGTAGTGACCCCATCAGTAGTTTTTCTATCGTACACGCTCTCACAACTTTTGTCTTTAGTTGTGAAGTAAATATTGGCTATGATTTGTGAATCATTGAGATGCATCAACATGCGTGTTAGTTTTCCTTTGTATTTGATGGAATGTTGTAACGAGGCAACCTTGGAATAGGAATGAAAACGGAGTGGAAAGTTTCCGTTTTTCCGGAGGAAAAATGGAAACGGAGAGAAACCAACGTTTCATTTCGTTAGATCGCGCCATCGAGGAAAACCAACGTTTAAATCACGTCTGTCGTGTTCGTGTCTCACCCTCCTAGATGGCTCGACCCCACACGATCGCTCGGCATGCCACTCACGCAAACCGAGTATACGATAACTTTCCCGCCTGCTTGTAGATGGATCGCGCCATGGAGTACTACCACTATTGGAAGAGATTGATGAGTTGGGGGAGGACAGCTAGCTATAGCACGGACTCCCAAGAACTTTTTACATGCATGTTGTAGCCGGCTATTGCAACCTTTGAACGCGGAGCAGTCGCGTGCACCCGGAAGCGGCATGGGCAACACTCTTTCGGTCGGTGCACCGCTTCAATGCTGGCGCCAGTGAGAGGTCGCGTCTGCTCTAGCCGGGCATGAATGCGGCACTGACCATTTCGGGCGGGAAGCACGCGCGGGTGATCACAAGGGTTCGGGTTGGTCAGGACCGGCCGTGGCAGCGGTCCAGATGTCTGCAAACAAGAGATGATGTACGTTAATATTGCTGCGTATATAATTAACAACGTAAATAATGTGCCAGTTGGACAAATATGATTGGAGATGGAGATGGAAATGGAATTTTACGTAAACATGGATCTTCATGTCTATGTCTATGTGTGTGTGCGCGACGACTCTCGCGACCTGGAAGCGGGGGCGTGTTGTTGATCGAGTTTTCTTTCTTGGTACGTTAAAAAATTGTCCGCCAGTTTTTGTTTCTTTTTTCCGGGAATGCGCGTATTCTATTTAAAACCACTGCTATGGAGAGGTTTTTTTACTCCATTATAGCCTCTTGTTTGATAGAGTTTCTCGCGTCTCGCTCTCTCACCCTCTCCATATCAAAACAAGATGACAATGTCCACTCTATCTCTCTCCTGACCGGTGGTTACAGATCTGGCCGAATCTCGTCCGTTGCGGGAGGTGAGGAGGTGCAGCGTTGACGTTGTCTCCATCGGTGACGGAGGAAGCCGATGCGCACCGTCCTCTCGGAGCCGATGCTGGCGCAGACGAAGATCCTTCGCGCCCTTGTTCGCTGTCGTCATGTGGGCAGATCCCGCCCGCCCGCCTAAACGACATCTCACCCACCTGAGGTATAACTTCTTGTACTGGTCCAACTCCCCAGGTCGCTGCGTGCGGGTTTTCTTCTATGCGACTACTCACCAGCTCCCCATGTATAGTAACTAGGGTTCGTCGGCTGGTCCAACATCACCTACTAGTATTATTATAGAGGAAATGCCACTCGAAAAGTTGTCCTAATTTATGCCTCGGTGGAGGTATACATGTTGTTTTGACAAAAAGTACAAGGTGGTTGTGCGGTCATTGTCCATATGGTGGTAGTACTATCACTGGTTAAATGAAGAAATGCTTTTTTTCTCAGGTATCCTGGTTTAGTTCCCATCAAGGTAATTATGATGCTTCTATTTGTTAGTGTACCTTTCATTAATTCTTATTGACAATTGAGATGTCGTTGCTGATCTTGTAAAATAAAGTAACAACACTATATCCCTTTTTTATATTTTTGGAAACAGCGATGCGTATCTCCATACCCGGGCATGTCTTCCGCAATTTTAGTGGAACTGCACAAAATTGGATGGCCATTGTTGTTCCGCCTCACTGTCCTCTGCGACGTGGTTCTTCCTTCCTCGAGCTTGATTACTGAGAAGAAATAGACCGCAGTGAGGATTTGTCGAACTTCATAGGTGCCTCACCCAAACTTGATGCCAAATGGATGATGCATCACCACTATGACCTATTGATGCTCATGGTTGAGCCTCATGGTTGCGTCGGCTGGTGAAGCTAATCGATTTTCAATGAAAAACAAGTTGTCTTCCATCAGTGCTCTTTGCTTGTTACGCACAAAGATGATATCCTTCGTCAGTTCACCTTGGTTGCGTCGGAGACGCAGTCGTCTTTCATGTTGGTGCAATTTTGTCACACAATTGGCTATGAACCAAATGTTTCCTCGAAGAAGGATCGACGTTGGTACTAAGAGCATAAATTTTGTATTGATTTCTATGCCTTCTCACAACTTTGTCTCCAGCTCCCCTGTAATTTTATTTGTTCAGCTATTAACTTTGATTTAAAAAATGGTGTGGACTAAAAACCCGGATGTACGTAGTAGCCCTCCATTTTTATTTACTCGGCATATTAGATTTGACTGAAGTCAAACTTTGTAATACTCTCAAACCTTTCCGATAATTGAAATTGAAATTCTTTATTTGTACACACTCTCACACGTTTCCGATAATTTGGCGCATGTGTGGTTGTTCACTTAAGGGACGGTAGTGTACCGCACGTGAAGGACAGGAAGTGCGACCAGGACGCGTGGGTGTGGATCGTTAGTTCATCAGAATTAGTAGTAGTTTTCTTCACTGTACGTTAAATAAAGAGTTTCATTTCGTACTTACACAATTTAAAATGATTGTTATGGAGAGAATAAGAAAGCCACTCCACTATATATTAGTCGTATACACGAGAGTACTATATGGACGCAGCTTCATTGACTTAGTGCACCTGCCTTTGGGTTTATGACAGGTGGGCCCAAAATGTGGCTGGCTCACCTGTCATACAGCCAAAAGCAGGTGCAGTGAAGGCACCGGAGCTCAGTCCGTACTACAATAGTATATATATATATATATATATATATATATATATATATATATATATATATATATATATATAAGCTAGAACCTCAGCGCTTGTTCGCTAGGGTTTGCACTCTCCACACTCTTGCCGCGCTACATATATGTATACACGCTGGAGGCTCAGTGTTCATTTGCTAGGGTTTGCTATATTCACAGTCTCTCACCCTCTCTTCACCAGATCTAAACAAGAATGCGTTGGCCTCTTGTCTCTCTCTCCCCCCTCACAGCTGGTGAAGGAGGCGTCCGTATCCTGTCGCGTCGGGAAGGGAAGGAGGTGCAGCGTTCACTCTATCACCTTCGGCGAGGGAGGCAATCCACTGCCGGCTGCGTTGTTCTCTTTCACCCAGCACCTATGCGGGAGGGCCACCGGCCCCTTCTTCCTCGCTGCTGTACGTAGTGTGGGCAGATCCGGCCTCCCGCCGCACGCCTTGCCACATCCCGACGACCCTAAGGTATAAGTTTCTTTGAAACCGTTGTTGCTCTAGCTGCATGTGGATCTTTTTCAATCTGTAGTTGAATCTAGGTCTTGGTTCAAAGAGGAAAGAAGGGTGCGGTGGGCTGGAGCAAGAATCTAGGACGTGGTTCAATGAGGAAAGGAGGGACGGAAAGTAGTATAGACTGGCTATCCAGCCACTTTGTTGGTCGAAAAGGGAAAAAGGGGGTAACCCAGTACACACATCTGTAAGGAACCGATCTCTTTGTTGAAAAGGGAAAGAAACTGGGGGGTTGGCTAGTTTGTGCAGGACTAGATTTGCTACCCTCACATAGGAAAAAGGTTCGAAGAGAACAAATATAGGACCAACGCATATATGTTGCTTGGCTACATACTCTGCATGACCCATTTATACGTGTGGATGCACATGGTGCTGGCATGTCACATACATCTATTTTGTTGTTGTTAATCTAAGAATGCCGCCGGAAAACTGAAGCAATGCCACTGTTAAAAGTAAATTACATTTTTAACGAATGTTGTTTTAAGAGAATGTCTCTGTTAATATGAATCAATGCAACCATTTTATAAATGCTACTATCCTACTTTGTTTTCCATCCAAGATAAGTTAGATGCTTCTTTCTGTCACTGTTTGTTTCATCCTCCTTTATCGGCAAGTAATTGTTCCCTTTTTTGCCTCTGCTAAAACAAGGGTATCGATTCAACTTGTTGCTACTGCGACATTTTGCTTCCCTACTCGAAACACTTTGCTTGATTTCAGTGCAACTGCACAAAACGAGATTGGATTTCCTATTTGTGTTGGCAGATTCGTAGTTGATCTTGTGAGCATCATGACAGGTTGGTTCTTGCCTTCATCCACATGATCGTGAAGTGTGTTTTGAGATGTTGTGCTACTTGTATTGGTACTGTTTTAAATAAATGTTGAATTGAAGCTATTGTATTGCTCTCTTTTCCCATTAAGTAGTGAACAAAAATGGTACCAACCCACACATGATGCTTGTTGCTATGTTACAAAAAACTCTGCATCACCCCCTTTATAAGTAGATGGAAGCACATGGTGTTGTTGTGCCCACTCTCCCCTGGAACTGTTTATGCTTTTTGTTAATCTATTGCCACTGGTAAAATTAAGCAATGCCACTCTCCGAATTAACTACTGAATCTTATTTCAAAACTGCAATACTTGTTAGGGATTGGCGGGATTACCATTTTTGTGGCCGCATGTTTCATCCTCCTTATTAGCTAGTAATTGATTCCTTTTTGCCTCTCTTTAAACAGGGATATCTATTCAACTTGTTGCTATTGCGACATTTTGCTTCGCTACACGAAACACTTTGCTTGATTTTAGTGCAACTGCACAAAACGAGATTGGATTTCCTATTCGTGTTGGCAGATTCATATTTTATCCTGGTGTTCCCATGAATGGTCAGTACATGCCTTCATCCACATAATTGTGCAGTGTGCTTTGAGATGTTGTGCTACTTGTATTGGTACTGTTTTAAATAAATGTTGAATTGAAGCTATTGTATTGTTGTCTTTTCCCATTAAGTAGTGAACAAAAATGGGACCAACCCAGACATGATGCTTGTTGCTTTGTTACAACAAACTCTGCATCACCCCCTTTATAAGTAGATGGAAGCACATATTGTTGTTGCGCCCACTCTCCCCTGGAACTGTTTATGCTTTTCATTAATATAATGCCGCTGGTAAAATTAAGCAATGCCACTCTCAGAATTAATTAACTACTGAATCTTAGCTCAAAACTGCAACAATGTTAGGAATGGTACTATCCTACTTTGTAGTTCTTTCTACATGTTTAACCAAGGTATTGTTAAGATAATGTCTCTGTTAGAATGAATCAGTTGCATTGTTTTAGGAATGGTACTTTTTTGCTTTGTCGTTCTTTATACATGTTGAAACAAGGCATTGTTAAGATAATGTCTCGGTCAATATGAATGAATCACACTGATGGAGAATTGCTACTCTCCTGCTTTGTTTCCCATTAAGATAAGGTAGATTAGTAGATGCTTTTCTTCTGGAAGTACAGGTCATCAACCGTTATTTCTCAGTAACTGTTTCCCTTACACCTATTGTTGCTTACAGGGATATCAAAATTAAAGCTTGGTTTTATTCGGACTTTGATTTTTGTTGAACTGCACAAAAGGAGCCAATGTGTCCAAGGCAAACTGCTGCTTTACTGGATCCAGTTGGTCGTTCCACTTTGCAGAAAGAACCAGTCAATGTTTGCGCTACATTACAGAAGGAATGACTGAGAAGCTTTACAGAGTATTATTAGACGCTGGTGACATGACTAGTCTGCAGAGAGCATTGGCAATTCTACAACACGTGGAGTGCACTGGGCAAAAAGTGCCCAAACAAGTACAAGAAGCTACGACAGGACTCCACGATCATAGGCATTACATATTTTGAATGGGAAAAGCTTGTCAAAGTTTAATCATTGATTTTAGCAAGAAGACGTTAGTTTAATATATTGGAATTGGAAAACCTTGTCAAAATTTGCTCATTGATGTTAGCCAGAAGACATGCATTTGATATTTTTGAGTGGGACACCCTTGTTGTGAGCAGCGTCGATTGTTTTTTCCTATTCCCATGTTAAGTTTAGAAGTAAATAGTTACTCTGCTGAGATATTCCTGCGTTAAGAGTTTGTTCTGAATATTGTCTATGTAATGCCAGGCCTTGTGTTTGATTGCAAAGTTGAGCTTGGGATGTTGTGGCATGCGGCATCATGAGCTGTTCACCCTATCTCCTGAGAATAATGCTTCGTATTGTTTTGCATGTCGATCTAATGCCAGTGATTTGCTTGTTAAGAAGATCATCCTCTTCTGTTGTTTCCGTGCTTAAGAAGTTCATCGTCTTATGTTTCATTCATAGCCTATACGACAAGTCGGGTAGGTTAGACGTGAAACCATATGATCTTCTGACCAACTCATGATATTAGGCCGTGATTGGATCGTCATTTTCCAACCAAAACCGTTTGTTAAACTGACGCTTGTAAATAAAAGCAGATGGTCTCGGGCGAAGCGCTTGGTTGGTCGATTTCGACTAGTAAAATATCGGAAGTACTTCACACACGATAAAAACGATGAATGACACTCGGACGATTGCTAATCCAGCCGTTAGCTGTTGTTTCAGCCTTGCCCATGGATGGCATGATATGCACGTCGTGCATGTATCGTCTGGTAATGTCGTCCATATAGCAGTGCTCGTAAAATATACACTGGTCTTTCAAATTACACATGTAACCCGCCGGTTTTACTTACAGACTCAGGCCCTCGGTTTCATTACGCCTGTATTTTACGTGCCGTATCAGACCATCCGTAGGCCTCCGTCGTCTTTCGAGTTGTCGCGCTCGCCATGGCGCCGAGCATTGTTAACATCGTCAACGAACATGAGGATTTAGGAGATGACTTTATTTTGACTGGATGACACTAGGGACCCATTAGGGCCATAGCCATACGTACGCAAGTGCCTCCTTATTATGTACAACTATATTTTTTTTGCATCCTCCTGGTTTCCTGACATCACGGTCCCACACCATTGTCAACTATGTAGTCAATATAAACGAGAGAATTGCACAAGGTTGAGCAGTATTTGTGTTTTTGAGGCGTGAGCACTTCAGAGTTTTTCTTGGCGATGATTTCGTTGTTGTTCAGAGGAGAGCAGGGTATTAACTGGGTGGGCTGTGGCCCGTCTAGCCCAGGCTAGATATCCAGCCTAGATATTAATTTTTTCAAGATGAAAATGGCTAGCCCAGCTATACATTTTTTAAGGAATACCCAGGGAAGGTCAACTTGTTATTCTCCACCCCGCTGGGCTGCAAATCTTTCCTAGGAGGGATGCATTAGGCTTAACTGGAAAATGGGCTTTAAAAATAATAAATGGGATGTAATTATAAAAACTGGGCATTAACTATAAAAAAATGCACCAAACACGAAATTAGTTTATAAAATATTATTTATGGATTTTGAAAATCTTAAAATTTCATTGTTGCGCGCGCAATGTTTCGTTGGATTTTTACGTAATACAAATTATATTTATTCTGACTAGAAATTTCGGGATAAAAATATTTCGGATCCCATCAAAATGTGGGAAATTTTATTGAATTCTGTCTTCAACGGTTGGTTGAAATTATTAATCGTTGTCCTAGCTAGAAAATGGGCTGTACTTTTAACAAACTGTAAATGGGCTGTAGTAAATTCCATTAGAATTCAAAAATGGGATGTACATTCTTACAAATCGCAAATGGGCTATAAGTTCTCTGACACACACTTGTGGGCCTAGTAAGTTGACGCGTCCCCTAAAAAATAAGTTGACGCATATGCAAGGCTTTGTCAACTTATTATAGTCAACACACGGTTCTAGCAGCAGTGGCCGTTGGATGTCTATCCAACGGATGTCGTGCTTCTTCTTCAATCTCGGATATCCTTAGCTTCGGACGCCCAAAAAATGATTCCTCCCCCTGACATCTGGGGCGCACCATTTCAGAGGCTGACTTGTGGGCCTACTAAGTTGGCACGTACCAAGGGCTTTGTCAACTTAGTCATTATAAACGATTCTAGCTGCAGTGACCGTACGATGTCCATCCAACAGCCGTCGTGCTTCTTCAACCTCTGGTCTTCTTACTCTAGCCGCCCAAAGCAGCACCGGTCATGCCGCCTGCTCCTGCCTGTCGTGGCCGGCTGTGCTGCCGCGGAGGCCTGACGGCCCCCTACTACTCCCACCGCTGGCCAGGCCATCCCTCCACTCACCCACACCCCCTGTTGTTCTATGGCAACGACAGCCTCACACCACAGCCGAACCAGTGAACCCTCGTACTCCTCTCCGCGTGGGCATCTACTGCCGCATCTTCCCCGCCTCCGCGTCGTCCCCTTCCTAGGCCTCGCCGTCGTCCACCACCATGGTGCTCTCGGCAAGGCGTGGTCAATGTGGTCAAGGAACGACTTCCATCGGACGTGGACTGTACGTGGAGAGGCTGACAGCTGGGTCCACGGCCGCAGCAAGGAAGTGCCTCCTTATTATGCGAAAAATAATGATTCCTCCATGTGACAGCTGGGACCCACCGGATGGGCCACTGTATTTCGCGACAAAAATGTTTCCCCCTGACTGCTGGGACCCACCAGCTACATCATCGCACGCAAGGAAGTGCATCCGGGCAAAAAATAAAAAAAGATTCACCCCCTGACTACTAGGACCCACCATCTACATCTTCGCACGCAAGGAAGTGCCTGACAGTCAGGACCCACCTGGACGAAGCGTATGTAGCATTGTCATTCTGGTCGCGAACGTGTACGTACATACTGGTGGATGTAGAGGTGCGCACGTGTCGTAGTAGAGGCACACACGTGTCGTAGTAGAGGCGCGTACGTGTCGTAGTAGAGGCGCGCACGTAGCATGTACACGTACATACATCGGCCAGTGCGCAAGAAAGAAAATATGGCCACGTATGTGTACATACGGGCGGGGTCTCGAACGCCTACTCGCGCATATATACGGCCAGGGCTCGTGTACATGGCTGGGTCGGAACGGAGAAACAACGTCGTCATCGTGTTCACGGGGAGCCAACCGGCTGGGTCAGAACAGAATGCATCGTCGTGTTCATTGGGAGGGCTTGGACGGAACAGGCGATGGAAATGAGGCCTGGCGTACCGCAGAACGGAGGAAACGGCCTTGTGTTCGACCGGCCACGTTCGAAACGGGATCCTGTTCAACGGGAGGGGTCTGGCGTACCACAAAACGGAGGAAACGGACCTCCTACGGTCGAAAAGGGGGTCCTGTTGATCAAGAGGGTGTGGCATACCGCAAAACGGATGAAACCGACTTGTGTTGGAGCGCTACTGTCGAAACGGGGGTCCTGTTCATCGGGAGGGGTGTGGCGTACCGCAAAACGGGACTCCACGAGATACTGTTCATCTCCACCGTCGACCTCCTCCAGCCTCCACGAGCTCCTGTTCATCCAGCCTCCACCGCGCGCTACTCCACTAGCTACTGTTCAACCACCCTTCCACGGGCACCCCTCCACTGTCTACTGTTCATCCAGCCCTCCATGGGGTCATCCTGTTCATCCAGCCCTCCACGGGGTCCTGTTCATCCAGCCCCAACCGGCTCGATCGATCGGGGTCCTGTTCATCCAAAGGCAACACCACCGCTCACTATTCATCCACCCCCCCGCAACGCTCACTGTTCATCCCAGAGGCCGCATCGATCGGCTTCAGTTAGCAGCAGTAGCGAAGGAATTGCTCAATCGGGTTCAGTTTATAGCCAGTAATTGATCGCTCGGGTTCAGTAATGCATAGCCTGCAGTGCAATCGCTCCGGTTCAGTTAGAGCCCAACTCCTTGCTCGGGTTCAGTTAGAGCCAACTCCTCGCACACACGCGCGTACGTGTACGAGAGAAACGCGCATCGCTCGGCCCCGACCACCCACCGTAACCGGGAACTCCCTGAATTTTTCCTCGCCCTCGCTTCTACCATGGTTTTTCCGTCATGGACGGCCAAAGAATGTCATGCAGCTGCGTCTCCGGCCCGCCTAGGACGAAAAGCCAATTTTCTGTCATGATTTTTTGTCATAGAAGTTGGAGCCCACCACATCTATGATGATACTGGGTTTTGTCACAATTATCGTCATAGAAGTGTCATATGTATGACAGAAAAAAATTCATTTGGCCCAAAATGTCATGGATGTGTCTTTTTTTTGTAGTGGACATATCGTCCCCACCCCAGAGCCCCAAGAAAGGGTGGTGTTTCTCACACAATTCGTCCGCGGGCTAGGATTCCCCCTCCATTCGTTCGTCCACGGACTGATGTTTTACTACGGGCTAGACTTCCATGACTTGGCCCCCAACTCTATCCTCAACATCTCGGCATTTATTGTCGTGTGCGAGGCCTTCCTCCGCATCCCACCTCACTTCGGCCTCTGGCTGAAGACCTTCAATGTGAAGCCAAAGGTGGTGAGCAGACAACAAGCAGAGTGTGGAGGTGTCATGGTGGGCAAGATGCCCAATGTCACCTGGCCCGAAGGCTCCTTTGTGGAGACTGTAAAGGGGCGGCAATCGGGGTGGTTCTACATCACCGAGCCGCGCGACACCAACTGGGCGGCGGCCCCTGCATTCCGATTCAGAGTCCCGATGCGGCTCACCTCCTAGCAAGAGAAGGGCCTGGCCTGGGGCTCTTTGAACGAGCTGACAGGGCTCCAAACGTGCGTCAAGAACATAATAAACAAGAGAATCAAGCTCGTCAACGTGATCCAGGTTATGCTCGTTCGCCGGATCCTTCCGTGCCAGCACTGGACTTGCTATTTGTGAAAGTTCGATCCAGCCAAGCACCAGACGCTGCTGGAGCTCTTCGGCACGACGCACGAAGACATCTGGAAGGTGCTCTTCAAGGCCGGCGAGACACCACCACCCACGACCGAGGATCATGGGCTTAGTTCAAAATGCTAGGCTAATCCAGTAAGTTCTTTCATGTTTTCAAGGTATACCCTTTACTGGCATATTTGAGGAAGGAATCTAAGCCTCCCTACCAATTTTTTCAGGCCTGGATAGAGATAGCGGAGCGGATTAACTGTCCGGCTCCGCTGCCCGAAGATCAAGAAACCCCGCTTCTTACGAAGATTCTGTTTCTGGCACCTTATGAGGTGCCAGAGAAGAAGGCCAAAAAGAAGGCCAAGGGGACCAGAGATGGTCTCCATCGCAAAGGCGCTTCCGATGCAATGTTCGAAGACATAGAGGATCGCTCCTCCGTCATCGAAGACGACGGGGAAGAGGAGGAGGAAGAAGAAGAGATCCATCCCCCCCCCTGCAGGGGGGAGAAAGAAGAGGATGGCCTCCACGCACCTGGAGACCAAGGCGTCCAAGAAGGGGAAGACTTCCCTTCCGGACAACTCCGCAGCGGCCACAAACAGCAGCTCGGAGTGGGAGCCCAGGGACAAGCCCCTAGCCAAATCATAAGTGTCCAAGCACGGTAATATATCTGGACTTTTTACTTTATTGTTTTTAACATGCTAGATTATGCACCTGCAGTCCGGCCCAGTCCAGCATCGAGCTATCCTCCTCTTCAGAGGGGTCACTGGACCCATCGGCAATGGACAACGGGTCCCTTCCGACGGCCTCCTCACCCAAGGCCGTGGTCAACACCGAGGTGTTGTCTCGAAGGATCCAAGGTCAGGGAGAGGCCCAAGAGGCCACCCAGGTGGTGCCGGACGGTGAGACCACGGCTGCCAAACTCATGGGGGAGCAACCCCCATGGACACCGACGATGGGGGCCGTATCCAATTCGTTCCCCGATAACCCACAAGTGTAGGGGATCGCAACAACTTTCGAGGGTAGAGTATTCAACCCAAATTTATTGATTCGGCACAAGGGGAGCCAAAGAGTATTCTTAAGTATTAGCAGTTGAGTTGTCAATTCAACCACACCTGGATAACTTAGTATCCGTAGCAAAGTATTTAGTAGCAAAGTAGTATGATAGTAATGGTAACAGTGGCAAAAGTAAAGATAATAGTTTTGTAGTAGTTGTAACAGTAGCAACGAAAAAGTAAATAAGCGAAGCACAATATGTGAAAAGCTCGTAGGCATTGTGTCGGTGTCAAAACCGGCGGATCTCGGGTAGGGGGCCCCGAATTGTGCGTCTAGGCGGATGGTAACATGAGACAAGGGACACGATGTTTTTACCCACGTTCGGGCCCTCTCGATGGAGGTAAAACCCTACTCCTGCTTGATTAATATTGATGATATGGGTAGTACAAGAGTAGATCTACCACGAGATCATAGAGGCTAAACCCTAGAAGCTAGCCTATGGTATGATTGTTGTTCGTCCTAAGGACTAAAACTCTTCGGTTTATAGACACGGGAGAGGGCTAGGGTTACACAGAGTCGGTTACAATGGGAGGAGATCTACATATCGTATCGCTAAGCTTGCCTTCCACGCCAAGGAAAGTCCTATCCGGACACGGGACGAAGTCTTCAATCTTGTATCTTCATAGTCCGGGAGTCCGGCCAAAGGTCATAGTCCGGCCATCCGGACACCCCCTAATCCAGGACTCCCTCAGTAGCCCCTGAACTAGGCTTCAATGACGACGAGTCCGGCGCGCAAATTGTCTTCGGCATTGCAAGGCGGGTTTCTCCTCTGAATACTTCATAGAAGATGTTGAACACAAGGATAGTGTCCGGCTCTGCAAAATAGTTTCCACATACCACCATAGAGAGAATAATATTCGCACAAATCTAATCTGCTGACATATTCGGTAGCGTGACATCATGCCAAAACCAAGCCTTTATTCGAATCGTTTTACTGTCCCACCTCAGCGTGTTTAGCGAGGTGGTTTCCTTGGCACGTCTTGTCAAAGCAGAGATCGTGTCCCCTTATTCCAGGATTCTCATCAATACGGGCGTGGGTAACCTAACCGTGCCATTAATTGTGGCGCTTGGGAGATAAGCGAGTTTTACTAGGCTGGTGGGGGCACATAGTTTCGGCCGCCCATATAAGGGGATAAGGATCCACCCTTTCCATCTACGCCTTCTTCCGCCCTTGCTTATCCATTTCCGCGCACTCGAGCTCCAGCGCCCAAGTCCGCACTTCCCACCTCAACCTTCTCCAATCATGTCCGGAGCGGGAGGTAGATGGATGGCCTCCACCATCACGGAGGGGCACATCAAAAAATTTGACGAAGGCCGGATACTTGTCTAACGACATCGCGCACCGGCTCCCAGATGAGGGGCAACTCATCCCCACCCCTAGGCCCCATGAGAGGGTGGTGTTTCTCACCCATTTACTCCATGGACTGGGCTTCCCACTTCACCCATTTGTCCGGGGGCTCATGTTCTACTACGGCCTGGATTTCCATGATCTGGCCCTGAACTTCATCCTCAACATCTTGGCGTTTATCGTCGTGTGCGAGTCCTTCCTCCGCATCAAGCCTCACTTTGGCCTATGGATGAAGATCTTTAGCGTCAAGCCGAAGGTCGTGGGCGGCCGGCAAGCGGAGTGCGGAGGCACCATGGTGGGCAAGATGCCCAACGTCACATGGCTTGAGGGCTCCTTCGTGGAAACCATCAAAGGGTGGCAATCGGGGTGGTTCTACATCACCGAGCCACGTGACCCTGAATGGGCAGCGGCCCCCGAATTCCAATCTGGCATCCCCACATGGCTCACATCCTAGAAAGAGACGGGCCTGTTGTGGGGTAATCCGGAAGAGGTGACCGGACTCCAAACCTGCGTCCAAGACCTTGTGAACAAGAAGGTTAAACTTGTCAACGTAGTCCAGGCCATGCTCTTCCACCGGATCCTCCCGTGTCAATGATGGGCTTTCAACTTGTGGGAGTTTGACCCGGCCCAGCACCAGACTTTGTCCAGGCTCTTCGACACAAAGCACGAGGATGCCTGGAAGGTGCTATTCAAGAGCTCCGAGGTTTCCCCTCCCATCACCGAGGATCGCGGATTCTGCGCAAAGCGCCAAGCCACCAAAGTAAGCTTGTTTTTATCCTTTATAGGACACTTGATTTTCATAGTTTGACTCTATGCAGGATCTAAACTCCCGCTCCTTTGATGGGACTGGAAGAGGACGTCCGAACAGTTTGACTGTCCGGCCCCTTTGCCCGAAGGCCCAGCAGATGCATGCTTGACGAAGCTGCTGGTCTCGGCACCTCACGTGGTGCCGGAGAAGAAGTCCACAGGGACTCAAAAAAGTTCCCGGCGCCTAGTGGTGTCGGATTCATCGCCCGACGACGTCGAAGCGCACTCCGCCTCCGAAGACGAGGAGGAGGAAGAAGAAGCCTCTCCCCCTCCAGCGGGGGGAGGAAAGAAAAGGAAGGCCGCCCCAACTAGGGAGGCCGGAGGGTCCAAGAAGGGGAAGACCCTTCTTCTGGACTATGCCTCCGACGCCGATGATGGCGGAGAGGAATGGCCATCCAGGGCCAAGCCCCTAGCAAAATCGTAAGTATCCGGATACCAGAATAACTCATGGCGTTCCTCTATTGTATAGTACCTTCTCACGCCGAATTCAATCATGCAGTCCGCCCAAGGCTCAGCTCGGTGATTCGTCGAGCGGCTCCCTGGATTCGTCGGATGTGAATAGCGCTTCACTCCTGACTGCTACCTCCCCTCGCCCTACGGACAATGCCGAGGTGGAGTCCCAAAAGGGGCTAAACCAGGAGGAGGTGGTCCTAGAGGCGCCGCAAGGCGACCTCCCGGACTCCAAGCCCAAAGGGGATGAAGCCCCAGAGGGATCTAAGTCCGGCCCTGGGCCGGACACCGCTCCGGAACCTTCAGTGATTCCGGAGTCCAGCAGGCGGACCCCTCGCAATAAGGGCAAGCCTACGACACCGGCGGCCTCCGTCCAACCGGAGGCGCCGGACAATTTGCTGGAGGTGCTTGACGGCACCTCCATCGATGAGGAGCACCGCACTGTTATGAGCGCGGTGATCCAGAAGGTTCAGTCCGCCAAGAGCGGGCTGATAGAAGCCTGTACCAGCCTTCTAACAGGTTTCGAGGTATGTATTTAAAACATATAAAAATGTTACCGCATAGACAGTAGCCCCTGATGCTCAGTTTGGTGTTCGGAAAGAAAAGCCGGACTGAGGATCTAAAAAGATATACGCAGGAGTCTAACATAAATATGTCAATATGGGAATGCAGGCTGCACTGCTGACCTCTGCCGCACTGACTGTGGAGGTCAATGCATTGAAGCAGAGCCTTGAGCGGTTCGAGAACGAGCTCGGCCGTGCCAAGAAGCAGCTCGAGGACAAGGAAGGTAGGTAGTACCTTATGTAAGTATATAAAAATACCTGGTTGCAAATAATGACAGGACCAATGTGAATATTACAGGAGCCACAACCGAGGTGGCGGCCCTGAAGGAAGCACTGTCCAAGGCCAAAGACAATGCGGCCGTGGAGCGCCCCGAGCGACAGAAACAAGAGGCGCGGGTGGCGGAGGTGCGGCAAGAGCTCGATGCTCTCGTGAAGAAACATGAGAGTTTAGAGCTTGACACAAAGACGCGAGAGTCCGAGCTTGCCTCGGCTCTTGAAAGCACCAAGTCTGCCAAGGCCAAAGCCCAAAAAGCCCTCCAGGAGATTAAGGCGATGAAAAAGATAGCAACGGGTAAGGCATTCTTTATGCAAAGCAAGCATGTGAAAGTGAATTACGTGTTACTTACCCAAATCCGGAGCTCTCCAGGAGCATTCGCAGATCTGCCCCGCAGTTTGTCTGACGCCGCCACATTCTACCGAGCCGAAGAAGGGAGCTCGACGGAGCAGGTGTTCTGGTCCCAGTATGCTGAGGCCGGATGCCCGGTGCCCTTGAGAGACCAGCTGAAGTAGCTGGTCGAGCTCCATAAGGCAGCCGAACAGGCCATGAAGGGCCTTATAGGCCGGCTGTGGCCTGGGGAGGCCATGCCTGGGAGCTACTTTGGGCTGGTGCGGCGGCTGGTAGATGCCTGCCCATGGCTTGAAGTCATCAAGCGCTCCGTATGCATCGAAGGCGCCCGTAGGGCCCTTGCCCATGCCAAAGTGCACTGGGGCAAGCTGGATGCTGAGAGGCTGGTGAAGGATGGGCCACCGGAGGGGAAGGAGCATCGCAGGCCCGAGATGTACTATGAGGGCGTCCTGAAGGGTGCCCGCCTTGTGGCAAACGAATGTTCCAAGGATTTAAATTTTGAGTAAACTCGCTTATGTTTGTCCTGTGCGCTGAAAACTTGTTCATCTGCGCTAAGCAACGCTTTTTGAATTTAAAATATTACCTTCTATGCGGCCGTTTATTAAATCTGAGAGATGCAAGTCGTCGGCTTCTGCCCCCATGCCACGAGTGCTGGGGTGTTCGGGATAAACCTGAGCGCTCTTGTTCCCATTCTTGGGTCCTTCGAGGGGGGCACTCAACAGAACGAACAAGGCAATCGGACTTATAGTGCTTTATCTCTCTCACTTAGCCATAGAATTCTATAATTTTAAATTTCGGCGAAGCCCCTAGTATTCGGAAGACCGAGTTCGGGGCGCTATCCACGCCTAGGCCGGATAAATCCAGCTCCTCGCTCTAAGCGGCATAAGTCTTTAGGGACTCGAAAAACCTCTCGAACAGCGACCGGTCTCTCGCCCTATCATGACGGTCAGTTTTAGCTTTCTCTACTGAGGTGTTAACCCAGCTCAACTGGGGCACAATCGCAGTAGTTCTCCCAGCGCTACCTTAGCCGATATAGTGGAACGTAAGGTACCAAAACATGGGAGCCGGGCAATCCCAACTATTGACCCAAGACATGATTCGGAGCCGATGCAAATAATGCTATAAGTTCGGGGTGCCGCACTCATCAGAGTGTTCGGTCTTCTCACACCGTATTCTGGGGTGCTTAAGCCCCCGGTGTATTGGCCGTACCAAAGTGTACGGTTGCATAATGTCATGACTGAACATATTTACATGAAAAATGAATGCAATAATAGACAAGAGCTATGTATTGTTTATTAAAGGGCTGCTATGAAAGCAGAACAATACAAATAGTGCAATAAGCAAGAGATGGGATTTTTTAACATGTCCCCCTCCACGGGCAAGCTGCGAGACTTTAAGTAAGACAGATATTTAGCTCGTTATAGAGACCACCTGGACTTTCGACGTGGCTTGCTATCTCCCTGGCTGTTGCATCGTGTGTTCGGTGAGTGTACTGCCGGACAGGCCTTCCGAAGAGTGGAGTCCTAAAAGTAAGAAAAGATAAATGAAAAAATCGGGAGCCCCTAGTGCGGTTGAGCCACATTCTGGGCATGTCGTGGTTGTGCCCCTCCCCTTATGTCCATGGTATTTCCAGAGCGTAATTATGTACACGTGGTACTGGTTTCGCAATCTCGCGAGGGCTGGGGTTGGGGCCGCACTGCTATGCTTGCTCGGAACGTGCCAGATGGTCTTGTTGTAGGTTACTCCGGGCGCGCTTGAAGGTGTCCGGATGTTTAACAGCCGGACTGGAGAATTACCTTGAGAGGCTACTTTGTACTTCCGCCGCGAGGGCCGCTGTGTGCTCCTCTGTTCGTAGAGAGCGTTCGGTGTTTCCATTGACCATAATGACTCCTCGAGGGCCTGACATCTTGAGCTTGAGGTATGCGTAGTGCGGCACCGCATTGAACTTTGCAAATGTGGTTCGCCCGAGCAGGGTGTGATAGCCACTGCGAAACGAGACTATATCGAAGATTAACTCCTCGCTTCGGAAATTATCCGGGGATCCGAAGACCACTTCGAGTGTAGCTGAGCCTGTACAGCTGGCCCCTACACCTGGTATGACGCCTTTAAAGGTCGTCTTTGTGGGTTTAATCCTTGAGGGATCTATGCACATTTTCCGCACTGTATCCTGGTAAAGCAGGTTCAGGCTGCTGCCACCGTCCATGAGGACTCTAGTGAGGTGCAATCCGTCAATGATTGGATCTAGGACCAATGCGGCGAATCCGCCGTGACGAATGCTAGTGGGTTGGTCCCTTCGATCAAAAGTGATTGGGCAGGAGGACCATGGGTTGAACTTTGGGGCGACTGGCTCCAATGCATATACGTCCCTAAGCGCACGCTTCCGTTCCCTTTTGGGGATGTGGGTTGCGTATATCAAGTTCACCGTCCGCACTTGTGGGGGAAAACCCTTCTGTCCTCCGTTGTTCGGCGGCCGGGGCTCCTCCTCGTCATGGCTATGCAGCCCCTTGTCTTTGTGTTCGGCACTTAACTTGCCTGCCTGCTTGAACACCCAACAATCCCTGTTGGTGTGATTGGCTGGTTGTTCGGGGGTGCCGTGTATCTGGCATGAACGATCGAGTATCCGGTCTAAACTGGACGGGCCCGGAGTACTTCTTTTAAATGGCTTTTTTCGTTGACCGGGTTTAGAGCCTCTAAATCCGGCATTAATTGCCGTATCCTCGGTATTGTCGCTGTTGATGCGGCGCTTGTGCTTGTTGCAACGCGACCTGCCATTGTTGTCCTTGGTATCCGAATTACCAGGGCTCTTGGTCATGTTATTGCTACGAGCTAGCCAGCTGTCTTCTCCCACGCAAAAGTGGGTCATGAGTGTCGTGAGGGCTGCCATGGATTTCGGCTTTTCCTGTCCAAGGTGCCGGGCAAGCCATTCGTCACGGATGTTATGCTTGAAGGCTGCGAGGGCCTCTGTGTCCGGACAGTCGACTATTTGATTTTTCTTGGTTAGGAACCGTGTCCAGAATTGTCTGGCCGATTCCTCTGGCTGTTGAGTTATGTGGCTTAGGTCATCGGCATCTGGTGGTCGCACATAAGTGCCCTGGAAGTTGTCAAGGAATGCGGATTCCAGGTCCTCCCAGCAACTGATTGACTCTGCTGGCAAGCTGTTAAGCCAATGCCGAGCTGGTCCTTTAAGCTTGAGTGGGAGGTATTTTATGGCGTGTAGATCATCACCGCGGGCCATGTGGATATGAACGAGATAATCCTCGATCCATACCGCAGGACCTGTTGTGCCATCATATGATTTGATGTTTACAGGTTTAAACCCTTCGGGGATTTGATGATCCATTACTTCATCTGTGAAGCATAGTGGGTGTGCGGCGCCTCTGTACTAGGCTATATCATGACGTAGCTCATCTGAGCTTTGCCTGCCCTGTTCGGCCTGGCCGTATTTGCCATATCCGGCATGACGGTTATCGTCACGTGATGTGGGGCGCCCACGTGATCCGTAGATCGATCTTGTTTGCCTTGCCTTGTCCTCCAATATGTCTCGCAGGTCTGGCGCGTTTCCCCGTGCCTTGGTACTTTTTAAGCGGCGCCGGGGTGCGATTTGAATTGAGGGCCGAAAGGCCTCTCTGTCGCGGCCACGAGGTGGCCGGTCGGCCGCGTCATACGTTGGTGATGTAGGCTTAGTTGCTTCCTCCTCTAATTGGGGTAGCAGCCTGCGCTTTGCATAGCTCTTGGAGGGGCGTTCGAGTTTGTATTCTTCGGCCGCCAGGACTTTAGTCCATCTGTCGGCTAGCAAATCTTGGTCAGCTCTAAGCTGCTGGTGTTTTTTCTTGAGGGTGCTTGCCGTGGCCATAAGCCTGCGTTTGAAATGCTCTTGTTCGATGGGATCCTCAGGCACAACAAATTCTTCGTCGTCGAGGCTTGCCTCGTCTTCGGAGGGAGGCATATAATTGTCGTCCTCGACCTCTCTGTCTGCCGCTCTCTCATGAGGGCTGGCTTCTCCATCCTCCTGCGGTGAATCCTGCTGGAGGGGGTTGTCTTCGGCACTGTCCGGGGTGTTATTGTCTTTGGTGCCAGACTCGCCGTTTTTGCTTCGGCAGGATTTAGAGAGGCGCCGCTGACGCCGGCGCTTAGGCTGTTTCTTGGAGGGGTCATCCTCCGTTTTTCCATCGCCATTCCCTTCTTTTGGGGTGTCCACCATGTATATGTCATATGACGAGGTGGCTTTCCTGTGCCCTATAGGCGCTGGTTCTTGGTCATCTCCTTCATCGGCGTCCATACCGTCGATGTCTTCGGAGTCGAAGTCGAGCATGTCGGTTAGATCATCGACAGTGGCTACGAAGTGGGTGGTGGGTGGGTTTTGAATTTCTTCATCGTCCGCATCCCAACCTTGCTGACCATAGTCCGGCCAGGGCTCTCCTGATAAAGAGAGAGACTTTAGTGAATTCAGGATGTCGCCAAAGGGTGAGTGCTGAAAGATGTCCGCGGCGGTGAACTCCATGATCGGAGCCCAATTGGGTTCGATCGGAAGGGGTGCGGAAGCTTCGGAGTCCGGAAAGGAGTCCGGCACCTTGGAGTCACGAGCTTTCACAAAGGACAAGGCTGGTATTCGGCTCGATCACCGTAGAGATTGCAGCCCCCGAGGCGGTGTCCAACCATCCATCCCCGGTTGGCGCAGTCGGCTCCGAGCTAAGGGTCAGAGCGGACACCTGAGCGGCCTTCTGGGCACTGTCCGGCGGCAGAGCTAGATCATGCCCATCGTGATAGTGCGGCGCGCTCGGCTGTGGCTCGAATCCGTCGAAGATCAAGTCTCCGCGGATGTCAGCCGTGTAGTTCAAACTTCCCAATCTGACCTAATGGCCAGGGGCGTAGCTTTCGATCTGCTCCAAATGGCCAAGTGAATTGGCCCGCAGTGCAAAACCGCCGAATACAAAGATCTGTCTGGGGAGAAAAGTCTCACCCTGGACCGCATCGTTGTTGATGATCGGAGAAGCCATCGGGCCTAAAGGTGACGACACAGAGGAACTCTCAATGAAAGCACCAATGTCGGTGTCAAAACCGGCGGATCTCGGGTAGGGGGTCCCGAACTGTGCGTCTAGGCGGATGGTAACAGGAGACAAGGGACACAATGTTTTTACCTAGGTTCGGGCCCTCTCGATGGAGGTAAAACCCTACTCCTGCTTGATTAATATTGATGATATGGGTAGTACAAGAGTATATCTACCATGAGATCAGAGAGGCTAAACCCTAGAAGCTAGCCTATGGTATGATTGTTGTTCGTCCTAAGGACTAAAACTCTCCGGTTTATATAGACAACGGAGAGGGCTAGGGTTACCCAGAGTCGGTTACAATGGGAGGAGATTTACATATCGTATCGCCAAGCTTGCCTTCCACGCCAAGGAAAGTCCTATCCGGACACGGGACGAAGTCTTCAATCTTGTATCTTCATAGTCTAGGAGTCCAGCCAAAGGTCATAGTCCGGCCATCCGGACACCCCCTAATCCAGGACTCCCTCACATTGGATCAGTGATGGATAATTATGTTGGATGCGATTCCTCATGTAATAGCTATAACATAGGGTGACACAAAACTAGCTCCAGTTCATCAATGTAATGTAGGCATGTATTCTGAATATAGTCATACGTGCTTATGGAAAAGAACTTGCATGACATCCTTTTAATTGAGAACCAGATCAAAGCATTAGCACATAGTGAATACATGAACTCCTCAAACTACGGTCATCACCGAGAAGTATCCCGATTATTGTCACTTTGGGGTTGTCGGATCATAACACATAATAGGTGACTATAGACTTCCAAGATAGGATCAAGAACACACATATATTCATGAAAACATAATAGGTTCAGATCTGAAATCCTGGCACTCGGGCCCTAGTGACAAGGATTAAGGATACCTAAGTCATAGCAACATCAATCCCAGAACATAGTGGATACTAGGGATCAAACCCTAACAAAACTAGCTTGATTACATGGTAAATATCATCCAACCCATCACCGTCTAGAAAGCCTACGATGGAATTACTCACGCACGGCGGTGAGCATCATGAAATTGGTGATGGAGGATGGTTGATGATGACGACGGCGACGAATCCCCCTCTCCGAAGCCCCGAACGGACTCTAGATCATCCCTCCCAAGAGAGATTAGGGCTTGGCGGCGGCTCCGTATTGTAAAATGCGATGAAACTTTCTCTCTGATTTTTTTCTCCGTGAAGCGGAATATATGGAGTTAGAGTTGAGGTCGGTGGAGCCTCAGGGGCCCACGAGACAGGGGAGCACGCCCAGGGGGTGGGCACGCCCCCCACCCTCGTGGACAGGGTGTGGGCCCCCTGGTCTTGATTCTTTTGCCAGTATTTTTTATATTTTCCAAAACTTGCCTCCGTGGATTTTCAGGTCATTCTGAGAACTTTTGTTTTCTACACATAAAACAACATCATGGCAGTTCTGCTGAAACCAACGTCAGTCCAGGTTGGTTTCATTCAAATCATGCAAGTTAGAGTCCAAAACAAGGGCAAAAGTGTTTGGAAAAGTAGATACGTTGGAGACGTATCAACTCCCCCAAGCTTAAACCTTTGCTTGTCCTCAAGCAATTCAGTTGATAAACTGAAAGTGATAAAGAAAAACTTTTACAAACTCTGTTTGCTCTTGTTGTTGTAAACATGCAAAGCCAGCATTCAGGTTTCAGCAAATATTATGAACTAACCATACTCAAAATAACACCTCGGTCTCACAATTACTCATATCAATGGCGTAATCAGCTAGCGAGCAATAATAATAAAGCTCGGATGACAACACTTTCTCAAAACAATCAGAACATGATATAACAAAATGGTATCTCGCTAGCCCTTTCTGAGACCGCAAAACATAAATGCGGAGCACCTTTAAAGATCAAGGACTGACTAAACATTGTAATTCATGGTAAAAGAGATCCAGTCAAGTCATACCCAATATAAACTAATAGTAATGAATGCAAATGACAGTGTGCTCTCCAGCGGGTGCTTTTTAATAAGA
Source organism: Triticum aestivum (assembly GCF_018294505.1). Lineage (NCBI taxonomy): Eukaryota > Viridiplantae > Streptophyta > Magnoliopsida > Poales > Poaceae > Triticum > Triticum aestivum. Next base: position 167,045,153 of record NC_057810.1, read on the forward strand.
GGAATGATGACTCAACATAAAAGTAAATAGATAGGCCCTTCGTAGAGGGAAGCAGGGATTTGTAGAGGTGCCAGAGCTCGATTTTAAAATAGAGACTAAATAACATTTTGAGCGGCATACTTTCACTGTCAATGAAACAACTATGAGATGGATGTATCTTCCATACTACATGCATTATAGGCAGTTCCCAAACAGAATGGTAAAAGTTTATACTCCCCCACCACCAACAAGCATCAATCCATGTCTTGCTCGAAACAATGAGTGCCTCCAACTAACAACAGCCCTAGGGGAGTTTTGTTTTAATTATATTGATTTGCTTTGATCTTTTTGGATCATGGGACTGGGCATCCCGGTTACCGGCCCTTTCTCGTGAATGAGGAGTAGAGTCCACTCCTCTTGAGAATAACACACCTAGCATGGAAGATATAGGCAGCCCTAGTTGAAACATGAGCTGCTCGAGCATACAAAACAAAATTTCATTTGAAGGTTTGGAGTTTGGCACATACAAATTTAGTTGGAATGGCAGGTAAATACCGCATATAGGAAGGTATGGTGGACTCATTGGAAAAACTTTGGGGTTTAAGGAGTTTGGATGCACAAGCAGTATTCCCGCTTAGTACAGGTGAAGGCAGCAAAAGATTGGGAAGCGACCAACTGAGAGAGCGACAACAGTCATAACCATGCATTAGAATTAATTCACACCGAGTACAAGCATGAGTAGGATATAATCTACCATGAACATAAATGTCATGAAGGCTATGATGATTTGTTTCAACTACATGCGTGAACATGTGCCAAGTCGAGTCACTCAATTCATTCAAAGGAGGATACCATCCCATCATACCACATCATAATCATTCTAATAGCATGTTGGCATGCAAGGTAAACCATTATAACTCATAGCTAATCAAGCATGGCACAAGCAACTATAATCTCTAAATGTCATTGCAAATATGTTTACTTCATAATAAGCTGAACCAGGAACGATGAACTCATCATATTTACAAAAACAAGAGAGGTCGAGTTCATACCAGCTTTTCTCATCTCAACCAGTCCACCATATATCGTCATTATTGCCTTTCACTTGCACGACCGAACGATGTGTATAATAATAATAGTGCATGTGCATTGGACTAAGCTGGAACCTGCAAGCATTCAACTCAAGAGAGGAGACAAAGTAATATGGGCTCTAAGTTAAATAAACAATCATGCATATGAGAGCCACTAAACATTTTCAATATGGTCTTCTACTCTCGACCCCCAAAGGAAAGAAAAGAAAATAAAACTATTTACACGGGAAAGCTCCCAACAAGTAAAAGAAGAACGAGAAATCGTTTTGGGTTTTCATTTTAATTACTACTACAAGCGTGGAATTTAAACTAACTTTTTTTATTTGGTTTTTCTTAAGGTTTATCAAACACACAAGAATAAAACTAGAAAAAGAAAATTAAACTAGCATGGATAATACAATGAAAGAGTATGAGCATCGACGACTAGAATAGTGTGTGAACATGAATGTAAAGTCAGTGAGAAATACGTACTCCCCCAAGCTTAGGCTTTTGGCCTAAGTTGGTCTAATGCCAAGGGTAGCCTGGCTGATATCCGTAGTTGTAACTGGGGTCGTACTGAGATGCAGCAGCAAATGCCTCCTGAGCTGCGGCATGTTAGCGAGCCGCCTCTGCTCTCCCCTCGTGTTCAGCTGCTTCCTCCCTGGTAACAACATATCTTCCTTTTGCCTGGTAATTAAAAAGGAAAGGAGTAGGAAGAGTAACATGGACAACACTACGTCTGTCAAAGATTAGTCGATACTGGAGGAATTGTTCATTCCTCTTAAGAAAATGATGTTGGACCATAGCGTCATAATCTAAATAAGCAGGAGGCAACATCATATCCCCCTCTCGTGGGGCTATACCAAGATAATTTGCCACATGGGTCGCATAAATTCCTCCAAATAAATCTCCAGCTCTACCATTATTATGCAACCTACGTGCAACTATTGCCCCCAAGTTATAATATTTATAACCTAACACGACACTCTTGAGGACACAAAGATCAGGCACACACATATAACATGCTTCATCTTTGCCGTTAATGCATCTACCAATGAAGAGAGCAAAATAATGTATAGCAGGAAAATGAATGCTCCCTATGGTAGCTTGTGCATCATCCCTAGATTCTCCCATAGTAATACTAGCAAGGAAATCTCTAAATTCGGATTTGTGGGGATCATTAATATTGCCCCACTGTAGGAGTTTGCAAGCAGTTGTAAAATCCTCTAAGTGCATGGTATAAGATGTATCATAGATATCAAATAGGACACTCAGAGAATTATGTGTACATTTATATTTAAACCTTCGCACAAATGAATCAGTCAATTGATAGTACTGAGGACACTTATCTTGTAAGAAGTCCTCCAGATCGGCATTACGCACATATGCATCAAATTCCTCCTTAAAGCCTGCTTCGACCATAAAATCGTCGGACGGCCACTCACAAGCTCGTACTTCTGCGTCCCTCGGTAGTTCATCGTCTTGCTCACGTATAACAATCATGGGTCCTTTCTTTATTGAGGAACCACCTTGGTACATTCTCCTAGACATAATTCTTTTTCTGAAAAAATTCTGGAATTTTAGTAACTTCAAAATAAAAGTGATTAAAACTAAACAAGATTGATAGCAACTACTCCTACAAGTGCCTAGAGCCTATATCATGCATTAGAATTACTTGGGACCTCATAAATTTAGCATGCAAGCTCAAGAACATGGTTACCTATGCAGTAAGAATTTGCAATGAATAAAGCACTAGAACAAAAACTAATTGGACCAATGGAGGAGTCACATACCAAGCAACAATCTCCCAAAGCAGTTTTGTGAATGGAGCTTTGAGCAAGGAGATCGAAAATCGCAACAAAATGAGCTAGAACTCGTGCTTGAGCTGGATGGGGATTTTTTGGAAAGAAGATGGAGTGTGTGGGTGCTGGCATAAGTGGAGGGTGGCCACCAGGGGCCCACGAGACAGGGGGGCGCGCCTAGGGGGTGTGGGCGTGCCCTCCACCCTCGTGGCCAGGTGCTTGCCCCTCCTGCAGTGTTTTCAGTGCCTAAAATCCTCAAGTATTCCATAAAGAATCATACTAAATTTGCAGGGCATTTGGAGCACTTTTATTTTCGGGATATTTTTTATTGCACAGATAATTCAGAAAACAGACAGATAATACTAGTTTTGCTTTATTTAGTCTAAACAACAGAAAGTAAAAAGAGGGTACAGAAGGTTGTGCCTTCTAGTTTCATCCATCTCATGATCATCAAAATGAATCCACTAACAAGGTTGATCAAGTCTTGTTAACAAACTCATTCCAAATAACACGGAACCGGAGAAATTTCCAATAACACTAAGTTACCTCAACGGGGATATGAACATCCCCAATAATAAGAATATCATACTTTTTCTTGACAGTAGGGAGAGGAAATTCAAAACCTCCAATAATCATAGTTGGAACTTTTCCAATAGAATTGATGCTATGAACTTGAGATTGTTTCCTCAGAAAGTGTACTGTATGCTCATTACCATTAACATGAAAAGTGACATTGCCTTTGTTGCAATCAATAACAACCCCTGCAGTATTCAAAAAGGGTCTACCAAGGATGATGTGGACAAGATCATGACCAAGGCATCCAAGAGTGAGGTTAATGCTAGCAAAAATGCTGAACCATTAGAGCATCCAAAGGAGGACAAGGGCAAAACCATTATCTTAGTTGGGAGCTTCCAGTGCCTATTTGGGGAGAAATGACACATTAGATTTCCAGCAGCAACTTCCCACCTAAACCTAATTAATTCTGGCAGTCTCTAGCACTTTATAGAGGCTGGAAAATATGGTCTTAGAAGTCAGCTTTCATTCAAAAAAAACGGTGCATCATTTGAGGTATTGAGTCAAAAGTTGTGCAAGTTTCCATGCAAGCTGTCCAGGAATTTATTACAACGTGAGGCTCAACAAGTTTGCTCCTGCTACAGCTTGGGGCTCACGAATTTACCCTTCTTTTTGAGTTGTTTTCACACCTAACTAGTGGGTGCTTCTAGTATAAATACTCCCCAGCTGTTCCATGTGAAGCGGGGAAGTGATTTCCGAGTTTATGTTTGTAGACATCCGATGAGGTTGTGTTGTGCTGTGAGCACTAGTATCATTGAGTGTTAGCTTGTGTGTGTGGATTGGATGGCCTGTCCTCAATTCATATAGGATCCTTGTGGTTCCCTCTTGTGATTCTTCATAGGTTCACAAGCTTCATGGTTTGGGTTGCATCCTTGTAAACCAAGCTAGTTATCCGTTGCAATTTATCTGAGAGTGTTTCCTCTTGTTCTTGCCACTTGAGAGTAACAAAGCTTGTTGAAACAAGTTTCAAGTGAGTTTGTTGCTGCTCCTTGTGAGTTCTTTGGCACCGTGAAAGATCGTTTCCGAGGCGTCCCGTATCAAAGGATAATCGACATACTATCGTCCTCGGGAATATCAAGAATAACAAAGTCCGTTAAGATAGTGACATTTGCAACCACAACAGGCACATCCTCACAAATACCAACAGGTATAACAGTTGATTTATCAGCCATTTGCAAAGATATTTCAGTAGGTGTCAACTTATTCAATTCAAGTCTATGATATAAAGAGAGAGGCATAACACTAACACCGGCTCCAAGATCACATAAAGCAGTTTTAACATAGTTTCTTTTAATGGAGCATGGTATGGTTGGTACCCCTGGGTCTCCAAGTTTCTTTGGTATTCCACCTTTAAAAGTGTAATTAGCAAGCATGGTGGAAATTTCAGCTTCCAGTATCTTTCTTTTGTTTTTAATGATATCCTTCATATATTTAGCATAAGTATTTAATTTAAGCATATTAGTTAAGTGCATACATAAGAAGATAGGTCTAATCATTTTAGCAAAGCGCTCAAAAGCCTCATCATCCTTTGTCTTGGATGGTTTAGGAGGAAAGGGCATGGGTTTCTGAACCCATGGTTCTCTTTCTCTACCGTGCTTCCTAGAAACAAAATCTCTCTTATCATAACGTTGATTCTTTGATTGTGGGTTATCAAGATCAACAGCAGGTTCAATCTCTACTTCATTATTTTTGCTAGGTTGAGCATTAACATGAACATTATCATTAACATTATCACAAGGTTCATGTTCATCACCTGATTGTGTTTTAGCATCAGAAATAGAAATATCATTGGGATTCTCAGGTGTGTCCGTCTACGGTTTTCAGCCCGGACATGATTATGTTTGTCACGTTCAGCCGGATGGCCATTGTCGCACGTTGGTGCACGCCCCGGTGATCCATAGATCAATCTTGTCTCACCTGCTCTATTTTCCAAATCATGTCGCAGGTCATGTATATATCCCCAAGTTGTTGTATTTCTGTTTGTTCGGCGTGGCAGTGTGGGCTCGTGTTCGGCTCGAGGTGCCGCTTTGTCCCGGCCACGTGGTGGTCAGTCAGACGCATTGTACCTTGGTAGGACGGGCTCCAGCACCTTGTCATCGAACTGTGGTAACAGTTTGCACTTATGGGTAGCTTTTGGTTGGGCACTCGAGGCCATATTCCTCGGCTGCCAGGACATCAGTCCATCTTTTATTCAGCAAATCTTGATCAGCTTGAAGCTGCTGCTGCTTCTTTTTCAGGCTTCTTGGAGTAGCAATTAGCTGACGCTTAAAGTGTTCCTATTCGGTGGGCTCCTCAGGCACGATGAAATATTCGTCACCGAGACTCACCTCATCCTTGGAGAGCGGAAGGTAGTTGCTATCCTCCGAGTCTTCGTTCATGTCCTGTTCGCTAGGGCTGACTTGCCCATCCTCCCATTCCTCCTGCTCGAAGGTTGGCTCAACGGGGTCTTCATTGTTTTCGGCATCGGCCGGAGTGTTATTTTCTCCTGTGACGGTGTTCCCGTTTTTACTACGGCGTGGCTTAGAGCAGCGCCGCTGATGCCGACGCTTTGGCTATATCTCAGGAGGTTTATCCTCGACTGGATTTTCATTGTAGTTGTGGTTTTCTTTGGGTGTATCCACCTTGTATATGTCGTACGAGGAGGTGGCTATGCAACGCCCTGTATGTGGTGGTTCCTGATCCTCTCCGGCATCGTCGTCCATACCGTCGATGTCTTCGGAGTCATAGTCAAGCATGTCGGTTAAGTCATCGATAGTTGCTATGACCTGGGTGGTGGTTGGGGAACGAATTTCTTCATCATCCACTTCCCATTCGAGCCGGACATAGTTCGGCCGAGAGTCCCCCAACAAGGAGAGGGATTTTAATGAGCTTAAAACATTGCCAAAAGGCGAGTGCTGGAAGATGCCCGCGTAGCTGAACTCCAAGACCGGCGCCCAATCAGATTCGATGGACGCGGGTGCACGCGGTCCGGAACCCATGGATGTAGACGAGTCTGGGGTTCCGGTGACACAAGCCCAGCCCGATGTTGGGTCTATGTGCGGCTGGAGCGCCGATGAGTGTGCGGCCTCCGTGGTGGGGTTAAGCTTCCCGTATTCGGATGAGGCAGTCCGCTCCGGCTCTGGGGCCAGGGTGGTCACAGGCGCTATCTCTTGCGCGTGGCCAGATGACAGATCTAGGTCATGTTCATCATGGTGGCCGGGGACAGCCGTCGTGGGCTCAAACCCGACGAAGATCAAGTCTCCATGGATATTTGCCACAAAATTCAGGCTTCCAAATCTGACTTGATGGCCAGGGGCGTAGCTATCGATCTGCTCTATATGGCCAAGCGAGTTGGCCTACAGTGCGAAGCCGCCGAATACGAAGATCTATCTAGGAAGGAAGATCCCCCCCTGGACTGCATTGTTGTAGATGATTCATGGAGCCATCAAGCCTTCTGATGACGACGCAGCGGACTCTCAATGAAAGCACCAATGTCGGTGTCAAAACCGGCGGATCTCTGGTAGGGGGTCCCGAACTGTGCGTCTAAGGCTAATGGTAACAGGAGGCGGGGGACACAATGTTTAGCCAGGTTTGGGCCCTCTCTATAGAGGTAATACCCTACTTCCTGCTTGATTCATCTTGATAAATATGAGTATTACAAGAGTTGATTTACCACGAGATCGTAATGGCTAAACCCTAGAAGTCTTGCCTATGAGGTATGATTATGGTGGCTAAACCCTAGAAGTCCAAATCCTCCGGTTTATATAGACACTGGGGGGAGCTAGGGTTGTACAAAGTCGGTTAAAGAGAAAGGAATCTACATATATGAATCGCCAAGCTTGCCTTCCACGCAAAGGAGAGTCCCATCTAGACATGGGACGAAGTCTTCTATCTTGTATCTTCATAGTCCAACAGTCCAGCCAAAGTATATAGTCCGGCTGTGCGAGGACCCCTTAGTCCAGGACTCCCTCAGGGGGCACTAGTGTTAACATCCCGGGTGAATTCAAATCTTGGGGAAGTTCCACTCCCTAGGCCGGAGGCACGAGGCATAGTAAGAACAGGACGTTCAATACGCCTAAAGAACAGAACCTCAACCTGTGTCTTCCACTCCATACAAAAACAAAAGTCAACACATCGCAGAACAAATGAAAGAACATGGAAACAAAAATATAGATGATAGTACCAGAAGTTCAAGTTAAACTACACAGGAAAGAAGAAACACTCACAGGCAGTTTCCCAAACACCCAGCTGGCTGGGTCATCATCACCCTTCCTGACCAAGTTAGCCGCAGCAAGCTCAAGAAGATTGTCCTGATTCATGAAAGTTATGCGAGGGGTCCTCAAGTCAACAACAGGCTTCTTGCCAATGCTAAGGAAGTCCAAATACATAAGAAGCGGCACGATGGCACATCCTGTGACACTTTTCCTCTGCTAGTTCCTTGCTGATACCTAATAACAGCCCTTTGAATGTCAACAACAACCAACTGGCAGTAGTCCATATCTGCCATATCTTCAGAGACAAGGTTCTCAGCCATTGTTGCCTCCCTGGACACTCGTGTAGACGTACCAGGAATAACCACCTTCATGAATAGAATCAGGTAAAACACCTGCAGAGCCAGATCATCATTCGTCTCATCATTCACAAGTTTCACAAGGATATTCTGCAGATCCTTTGTCTTGATGTCGTCACTCCTAGCATAGCAAAGTTTGGACTTCAGCCTCATGACAACATCATCAAACCCATCATTCGAGGGCCTTGGAGGGATACGATCACCTTGAGGGAATCCAAAAAGATGGTGAATAGCAACACTTATAATACGCAGAACCTTGTTCAGCTCACCCATGTCTAGAATCATGGTTGTAGGGTCAATCCTCGTGTAGATGTTGCCCATAAAAGACGAGAAATGTTGGAATCAATAGTCAATTCAAACACACAACCAAAACTAGCCTTGATAACCCTCGTCCTGTACCTAAGTTGTAGCATTTTCGCACACGTCTTGACCTCTTTCAGTGAGCAGCAAACCGTCTTGTTAAAACGTTTCGCCGGATCTCCTCCTTCGCCACCTTCTTCGATCACTTTGCCTACTCTCTTCCTCCTCTCAGGCCGCTCCACAAGCTAATACTGGAAAAAAAATACAATGACAAGGAAAAAAGAAAGAACAATGAGATACACAAACTACAACAAAATTCCACTAATGCCAACGTACAATATACTTCTCAGAAGTCCAATTATATCTACATAGGAAGTACAACCATGTATGACCAAAAGTTAACATGCTTTCAAAATGTTAGAAATGTACATAGCAGAAGTTCAACCATGTATACCAAGGCGGTAATAAAACATGTACAACAACAAGTTAAGCTAATTTCTTATGTATTTATCTAGAAGTTCACCTATGTACACAAAGGTAGTAATACTATATAAGCAAGCAGTTCAGCTAATTTACTCGTCTATATGATGCAGAAGGTCAGCTATGTACATAGAAGAAGTTCAACCATGTACACCAAGGCAGTGCTACAAACACAAAAACTACAACAAATCTACAAATGCTCTCAAAAGCAGTAAACATGAGAGATTCATACCTGATTAGCGACAACATCATCATCATCACCATCCTTATCATCAGCGTTGAAATTAGCATCATCCTTCTCCTCTGGATTAACACGAGAGCGCTTCTTCACACCATTGTTGACCTTTGCAGGTGCAACCTTGCGCTTAACGCATCATTTCTTCCCCTTACCAGATGCACCAGCACCAAGCAGAGAAGGCATAGGCGCCACAGTGGAAAGCACACGAGGACTACGGCATGGCATACCACCGAGGGCTAGCCCTTCCTCTTCAGCAATTTCTGCAGCCTTTGAAACATGTGGGCTCCTCCAAGGAGTAAGTTCACCAACTAAATTATTCCTGGCAGGGGTCTTCTTCATTTTCTTCCTCACGGGGACAACCACGGCATCAGCGCCACACGACACGTCTTCCTCAGCAATAGAGCAATGCCCAACAGTGAGCTCAGCAACATCAACAGTTTCAGGAACATCAGAATCTTTCTGAAGGTGGGCCGCCATCTTCTTGTCAAAATCTTCTTGCTTCTTCCTCTTGCGCTGGTCCTCCAGAAGAAGCTGAAGAGGCACATCCTCAGGTTGCGTGACAGGTTCAGTGACATCAACAGACTACGACTATGTCTCTGACATCTGAACAGAGCACAAAGGATCCGGAAGGCAATCAGAACCTTTGACAGATGGAGCCCCCTGCTAGGTAGTAGCAGTGTTTTCTGATAACACCATCTCATATAGAATATCGTTGATGGTGTTCACAGCTGTAAGAACATGCGGTGCTCCCATGTTTGGTTTTGTTAATTGATGACAATCTCTATGGACTAATGGTTGTCTTGAGTTATATTTGAAGGATTTGTCCATAGGTTTTTCTTGAAGTCCATGTGTTGATTTCAAGGAGTTTATGAGTTGACCAATGTGCTATTAAGGAAATATCCAAACATTGGTCATGTGAGTGTTGAGCTTATTGCAAGCATGTCTTGAAGAAGAAGACATCGTCCAAATGAAGAGAGCTGGAAAGATTCAAGGTTGATCAAGACTAAGTCAAGAGTGAATCAAGTTGATCAACTCACAAAGCATAGAAGATGTACCAAGAGGGATCAAGTGATCCCATGGTATGGTAAGCATTATCCATTGCACTTTGTGTACTAACCCCTGGTCTATGTGGGAGTTCTATCTGGGGTTGGGTACGTGTCCATGGGCTTGCATCAAGAGGCATATATCATACAACCCATGGAAAGGATGACATCAAGTGGTGATCGTCATCAAGATTGTCGTGTGCAAGTTCAAGTGGAGCATCACGAAGAGATCAAGTGCTTGAATCTTGCCATCCATTGTGGTGTCAATGGACTTGTGAAGATGTGCCTAAGAGTGGCTCACCCATAGTGGACTATGGGGGAGCAATCATCTAGTCTTCATCGAGCCAACGCAATCAAGAAAGGTGGTCCAACTTGAGGGAGTCAAGATCGTCTTCATATAGCTCAAGTGGACCATGTTCAAGGCAAAGGTTTTCCCTTCATAGGTTTTCTATTTTACCGGTCTCGTGGTGGTAGTTGGGAGACCGAGTTATAGGATCGTTTGTCGTACTATCAATGGGGGCTCTCAAGTTGGTAGCTTGATTGTATCGTTAGTAGAGAGCTCAAACCATTGCATCCTTGCAGGATGTTTCTTGGTTCTTGTTTGGTTATCTTTGTGAGTCTTAGAGCTTATGGTCATCTTGATGACAAGCTTGAGTTCATCGAAAATGGAGTTCGCATGCGTCTTCCATGATGTTTTCGGTGTTGGAGGTTTTACCGGTGTTATCCGAGGAAGGGTTCTCACCATTTTCTTATGGGACTTTTCTCATTTGCTTATTCTTGATATTTCTATCAAGATTATATTAGCCCATGTCATTAGCTTTCCAAGAAACTTGGTTTCGTTGAATTCGGAGTCCGTTTGCAAAAGTTCTGGCTGTTTTGGTAAAGGTTGTAGCAGTACTACCGCGACTAGAGCGGATATAATTTTTTACTACCGCTCCAGAGCGGTACTATCGTGGCTCCTGAGTGGTAGTACCGCTCTAGAGAAGTACTACTGTGGCTCCTAAGCAGTAGTACCGCTCCGGACCAAAATCTCGTGTTTTGCTCAGCGGAAGAAGGCACGGAAGTATTTTTTTAGTACCGCTCACAAGCAGTAGTACCGCTACCATTTGCGGTAGTACTGTGAGGTCAAGCGGTAGTACCGTGAGGACGATCGGTAGTACCGGTCCGGCGGTTCTACTGGTATTTTGCCTCCTCGCTGTTGTTTTTCAAAGGGGTACTACCGCCCTAGCGGTAGTACCGCTCCTTGGAGCGGTAGTACCGCTCTGTGTGGGCTGTGAGCATAACGGTTGGATTTTTCCCCACCTATAAAAGGGGGTCTTCTTCCCCATTGAACCTTATCCTTTGAGCTCGTGTTCTTCCCCCATTGTTGACCTTCTTCGAGCTTGCTATCTCTCAATCCCTCCATGGATTCTTGCTAGTTTTTGAGGGAAAAGAGAGAGGAGATCTTGATCCACGTTTCCACCAATCACTTTCTCCTCTATGTGAGAGGAACCCCTTGGATCTAGATCTTGGAGTTCTTGGTGTTCTCCTTCTTGTTCTTCCTCTCATTTTCCTCCCTAGCATTAGTTGCTTCGGTGGGATTTGGGAGAGAAGGACTTGGGCACTCTGTGTGCCCTTGCCATTGCATTTGGTGCATCGGTTTGAGTTCTCCACGGTGATACATGGAAGTTTCAAGTTGAGAAGCTTATTACTCTTGGGTGCTTGGTGCCCTTGAGCTTGTTCCTCTTGGGTTCTTGGTGCCCTTGAGATTGTTCCTCTTGGGTGCTTTGGCGCCCTAGACGGTTGGTGGTGCTTGGAGCTCAATCATTGTGGTGTAAAGCTCCAGGCAAGCGTCGGGGTCTCCAATTAGGTTGTGGAGATCGCCTCGAGCAATTCGACGGGTACCGGTGACCGCCCCCAAGGGTTGCCAAAGTGTACAGGTTCAGTGACCGCCCCCAAGGGTCGCCATTTGTACGGGTTCGGTGACTGATGAAGTCATGTACCTAGGGTAGGGTTACGGACCTGTCCAAGGTACCCTCCCCAAGGACATCTCTTAGAAGAAGCCGTCTTCCAGTCGACCAAGAGTGATTCCACTCGACCGGCTAGAAGACACTCGACGAACCTGAAGACACTCGACCATGAAGACTCACTCGACCACCAGGAGTTCAAGATCTACTCTATATCCAAACAGTCTGTAATTAAGTAGTCTTAATGGTCATGATGACACTTTATGTAGGGCGTTACCAGTAACGCCAGAACTTAATGTACTTTAACCCTCTACTACGTGGGCTGGCTGGGGTCCTGGCGTCCTCTATATAAGCCACCCCCCTCCACTGGTAGAAGGGTTCGCACCCCTGTACCTTTCACACACATAATCCAGTCGACCACCTCCGGGCTCCGAGACGTAGGGCTATTACTTCCTCCGAGAAGGGACTGAACTCGTAAAACACTCTTGTGTACAACTGCTCCATAGCTAGGATCTTGCCTCTCCATACCTACCCCCCATTCTACTGTCAGACTTAGAACCACGACAGTTGGCGCCCACCTTGGGGCAGGTGTCTTAGAGACTTGTTGGAGAAGTTGCAATCTTTTCAATTCCCATCATCATGGTTTCAGGTGGAATTTTGGTTGAGGGCCACGAGATCCGTCTCGGCGCGCTCACATTCATCGCCGACGACTCTGCCTGGCTGCAGGAGGCCCCGCTTGACGTGGATGCGCTCCCGGTCCGCGGAGCTACGCATTTTTGAGCGTGCGTCTGCGGCATCCTTCTGCGGCAACCGTCGACTCAGTATCGGCCGTTTTTGTGCCATCCTCCCTCCCAGCTTCCCGCCGGCGTAAGCGCTCTGGTCGGTCGAGGCTTCAGGGGTGGGTGAGGCACGCAGTGGCTCGCCAGTCGACCACTGCCCAAGTCGCGGCAATCGATCCCGACGAATCTCTCTACGGCCTGTTCGACCTGTCGACTGGCTCCACGGAGACTGCATCCGAATGCGACAATAGTGATCCGGTGGCGGAGGTCCTGATGGTCAATGGACCGCACGTTCCCCCCGGCTTTCCTAGCACTGAGGGAGGCAATGGCGGAGGCGACCCGTCGCACGACCATGAGGAGTACCGCCTCGAGCCCCTTGACTCACAGCTGAGGGAAGAGCTTCACCGCCGGAACATGGATGCGCTTCATACTCCGATCGCTGGAGAAACCCCTGAGGCTCGCGCCTTAGAGGACGCGCGCTTGGCGAACCTGGCAGAGTGCACTCGACTGGAGAACCTTCAGCAGGCATTCGACGAGCGTGCGCGGCAACAGATTCCAGACTCCAGTCGACGCCAACTCTTTAAACCTCCGACTTAGGTATACCGCACTCCAATCCAGAATTTGGCAGCTGCAACACATATAACAGAGTCAATTCAGCCTTCCCAGTCAGAGGCTGGCAGAGGCTTGATGCAGATCAGGGATTTGCTCCAGGCAGCTGGAGATCAGAATTCAGCCGTGTCGCAGTCGCGGAACAGGATTCATAGCAGGTCCGTGGCGGCGAATACTGTCCAGTCAGCTCATAGCCCTAGATCGCCCCCGAGGCGTGAACGGCATGGTGACCGACACGATCAGTACAGGAACTATGAGCAGGATGATCACCGAGTCAATCGCAACGATGGACGTCGAGTGCCCACTCCTCCCCGGAGGGGTGGATCATATATGCCTCGACAGCAGGACGACAGACGCCAGTACAGTGGTGGGCGAAGATGTAACACCCACGATGCGGCTATATCTCCCACGTGTCGAAGCACGACTTAGAGGCATAACCGCATGGTGTTTTTTCGCAAGAAGGGTCATCTTCACACAATCCCATGTAATGAACAAGAATGGGATAAAGAGAGTTGGCTTACAATCGCCACTTCACACAATACATAATTAAGATCATACATCATTCAAATACACTCATAGACCGGCTACGGTCAAATTCAAATGAAAAGAAGACAACCCCAAATGCTAGATCCCTGATCGTCCCGACTGGGCTCCTCTACTGATCATCTGGAAACGATACATAGTAACGACCAAGGGCCTCATCAAATTCCCACTTCAGCTCAGTTGCGCCATCTGCGCCAGGTTTTGGTAGAATCTGTGAGTCACGAGGACTCAGCAATCTCACACCCGCGAGATCAAGACTATTTAAGCTCATAGGTAGGAAAAGGGGTAATATGGTGTAGCTGCGGCAAGCGCTAAGCATATATGGTGGCTAACATACGCAAGTGAGAGCGAGAAGAGAAGCAACGCGTCGGTCGAGATGCTAGAAGTGATCAAGAAGTGATCCTGAAACTACTTACGTCAGGCATAACTCAAACCGTGTTCATTTCCCGGACTCCGCCGAGAAGAGACCATCACGGCTAGACACACAGTTGATGTATTTTAAAGAAGTCAAGTGTCAAGTTATCTACAACCAGACATTAACAAATTCCCATCTGCCTCATAACCGCGGGCACAGCTTTTGAAAGATTATATACCCTGCAGGGGTGTCCCAACTCAGCCCATCATAAGCTCTCACGGTCAACGAAGGATAAACCTTCTCCCGGGAAGACCCGATCAGTCTCGGAATCCCGGTTCGCAAAACATTTCGACAATGGTAAAACAAGACCAGCAAAGCCGCCCGATGTGCCGACAAATCCCGATAGGAGTCGCACGTATCTCGTTCTCAGGGCACACCAGATGGGTCAGCCTACTAGTAAAACCAGCCCTCGAGTTGCCCCGAGGTGGCCCCGCAGTCTGCCCGTTTCAGACCAACACTCGAAGGAGCACTGGCCCGGGGGGGGGGGGGTTAAAATAAAGATGACCCTCGGGCTCGCAAAAACCCCAGGGAAAAAGGCTTAGGTGGCAAATGGTAAAACCAAGGTTGGGCCTTGCTGGAGGAGTTTTATTTAAAGCGAACTGTTAAGGGGGTCCCATAAATCACCCAACCGTGTAAGGAACGCGAAATCCAGGAACATAACACCGGTATGACGAAAACTAGGGCGGCAAGAGTGGAACAAGTCACCAGGCATAAGGCCGAGCCTTCCACCCTTTACCAAGTATATAAGGTGCATTAATTTAAACAGGAGATATTGTGATATCCCAAAATATCCATGCTCCGACCAGGAACAAACTTCATCTTCACCTGCAACTAACAACGCTATAAGAGGGGGCTGAGCAAAAGCGGTGACATAGCCAAACAATGGTTGCTAGGACAGGATGGTTAGAGGGTTATCATGGCAATAGGTAGGCATGGTAAACAATGGCAAGTAGATCTAACATAGTGACAGAGCGAGTACTAGCAAGCAGAGATAGAAGTGATATCGAAGGTATGATCATCTTGCCTGCAAGGTTCTCAGAGTTGTCGAAGGCTTGATCCTCGTTAGCGTACTCAACAGGTTCCTCGTGCACGTACTCGTCTCCCGGCTCTACCCAAAGCAAGAACACAAGCAAAGGAACCACAATAAATCACGGTGCAATGCACAAGCAACATGATGCAATACATGTCATGATATGCGAGATGTGATATGCAATGCATATGCGTGCTTCGGGAGGAAAAAGGATGAACAAGGCATCAACTTGGCAAACCAAGTATGCCACTGGAAAGATGAGATGATTTCGGTTGAAATCGATATAAAGATCGCCGGGAACGGATGCACGGCTTGCAAATGGCAAGCAAGACAAGAATGGCACAAAGCTGCGATTAACAGCACAATGCTACTTAGCATGCAACAAGAAACTATGCTACAGCACCCCAACATAAAAACAAAGCATATGGAAATGATCTACAGGAGATGCTTTACAAAAGAGGAACTCTGAGCTACGGCTAAATCACATCATAACAGGTTCAAACAAGCATGGAGAAAGTGCAAAAGATACCAGGTTGGACATGGCATAAACATCATCACGAAGTAATGTTCCGAGCAGGTTATCAACATGCTACAGGAACTTATAATAGCAAAATAAGGCATGGCATGAATCTACTCAAAGCATAGATCAAAAGTCCCTTACTGACCATGAGCCAAAAAGGATCAGAAAATATGATGGCACCCACGTAAACATAGCAAGTTTCGTTAACAGATTTCAGCAAACAAAGCATGGCATTGACATAATTACGAAGGCACCTTCGTGAGCTCGATGCACTCACTACAGAGCATCTCATGATAAATTAAGCATACATCCATCAAGAAGACATGTCATAGAAGCTATGCATGGCAAGTAACAACATCATAGCATACACGGATCAACTACAACAACCTTGGCCAAATTGAATAACATGTAAACAATCTGCCAGGAAACATTTTGAAGCAAAAGTAAAGCACGAAAATGACAGGCTAGACTACTCCCTAATTGCAACCAGGACCATGGATGGATATAGCATAACCATGTGTTCAAAACACCCTTACTGAAGTATCTCAAATTATGCATGGATCTCTTTATAGCAACATGTTTACATGGCATCAAAACTACAGCAGAACAGGAACTAAAATCAGCATTATCACGAAGCCTAGTTTGCATGCTTGTGCTAGTCACCACATTGATCACAAAAATACATGGCAAGTACCTCTGTAAAGAAGACGTGGCATAGTTTGAGACACATTTAGGGATCAAGTCCATAGGATGCACACATCAATCATGGCAAAAATGACAAAAGAGCTCGTTCTGATAAGAATCTGAAACTAACATTATGAAGCCCTCTTCCAACAGCATTTCGGGCATCAAGATGAGCTCAAATGAAAATGATGCAATGAGATAAAATGATGTACTCTCCGAGACGAACAATTCCGTATGCTACACGCCCAAAACAGAGCCACGAGTGCATAGTTATGGCACGACGAAGATGCAATATTAATCTGCAGAAAAAGACTTGGACGATTTCGGAGGTCGGGGAAAATCAACCTAGGGTTCCAGATCGGATTGCACGGACGTCGAGGCGGCCGGAATCTCGCGGAGTACCAGAAATGCCTTTACAGTACCAGAAAGCAGGTCGGAAAGATTGCCAACTCCGTCCTCACTCAAACCTCGATCCATTCGGGGGCTATTGATGAAGTCATGTACCTAGGGTAGGGTTCTGCACCTGTCCAAGGTATCCTCCCCAAGGACATCTCTTAGAAGAAGCCGTCTTCCAATCGACCAAGAGGGATTCCACTCGACCAGCTAGAAGACACTCGACGAACCTGAAGACACTCGACCATGAAGACTCACTCGACCACCAGGAGTTCAAGATCTACTCTGTATCCAAACGGTCTGTAATTAAGTAGTCTTAATGGTCATGATGACACTCTATGTAGGGCATTACCAGTAACGCCAGACCTTAATGTACTTTAACCCTCTTCTACATGGGCTGGCCGGGGTCCTGGTGTCCTCCATATAAGCCACCCCCCTCCAGTGGTAGAAGGGTTCGCACCCCTGTACCTTTCACACACATAATCCAGTCGACCCCCTCCGGGCTCCGAGATGTAGGGTTGTTACTTCCTCCGAGAAGGGCCTGAACTCGTAAAACACTCGTGTGTACAACTGCTCCATAGCTAGGATCTTGCCTCTCCATACCTACCCCCCCATTCTACTGTCAGAATTAGAACCACGAAAGTGACCGCCCTCAATGGTCCCTTAGTGGAATCACGGCATCTTGCATTGTGCGAGGGCGTGAGGAGATTACGGTGGCCCTAGTGGCTTCTTGGGGAGCATTGTGCCTCCACACCGCTCCAAATGGAGATTAGCACCCGCAAGGGTGTGAACTTCGGGATACATCATCATCTCCGCGTGCCTGGTTATCTCTTACCCGAGCCCTTTACTTATGCACTTTACTTCGTGATAGCCATATTGTTCTTTGTCATATATCTTTCTATCACATAGTTACTTATCTTGCTTAGCATAAGTTGTTGGTGCACATAGGTGAGCCTAGTTGTTTTAGGTTTTGTGCTTGACAAATTAACCGCTAGGTTTATTCCGCATTTTTTCAAGCCTAAACCGTAATTATTTTAAAGCGCCTATTCACCCCCCCTCTAGACGACATCCACGATCTTTCAATTGGTATCAGAGCCTCGTCTCTCTTTGTTGGGCTTAACCGCCCAGAGAGTAAAGATGTCGACTAGGGGATTAGGATTCTCTAACACTTTTAGTTTCGATGGCACACATTTTGATGTTTGGGTAATTCGCATGCTTAATCTCTTTAGGGTCATGGACCCAAATTTAGAGCGAATTGTAGATATGGATTTTTCTCCTCCAAAGGATCCCCAAAGATTATCTTTAGAGGATGAGAAAAACTCTTATCTCAATGCTCAAGCTTCTAATGTGCTTTTCGTTGCTTTGAGCAATGTAGTTATATTTCAACTCATGTCGTTCCGGGATGCTCATGAGTTGTGGACGAAGCTTCAAGATAAATATGGTGTGTCCAAGATTTGTAGTGATGATTGTTCTCCCTCCACCTCTGGCCGTATAGTCTTCTCAACTTCTTGTACTTCACCTACATGTGGTTTGCCACAAGGTAATGATATGGTGAGTAGTGTTGGTCATTGCAATGATGATAGTATGCTTATTGTGGATGATACTTCATCACTATATTATTGCAATGCTCCTTCTTTGGACTTTAACACTTCGAGCACTCCAAATGTTTCACATGATTGTGTTGATAGTCCTTGCATATCATGTAGATATTGCTCGACTAAATCTCATGATGATATGCTTGCTATGTCTTGTTTCCATGATAAAAATGCATCTATTTCCTGGAATTGTTGTGCTAACAATGTAGAGGAAACCAAACACTCCATGGAACAAGATGTGGTGTTTAATGGTTCCTCAAGGGATCCTACATCATCATCTTTGCTTTTTGCGTTATGGCTAAGGCGTCAAAGGTATCTCCTACTTTATACCCCAATATGTCTCTTGATGATGATGTTGATGCTAATGATGATGAGGATAATGGTGAAGAGAATGATAATGTTGCTTCCTTAAAAATTAAGGGGGAAATGATTTTTAAAGCTCTTCATAAAAATAAAATTGCTCGTTCCAACTTCATGGAAATAATGTCCATTGCCATTGATGACAAGAAATACATTGAGGAGTTGGAATCTCGTCTAGAGGATCATGAGGTCACCATTGAGAAAATTGAAGCTCTTGAGCGTGATTACGCAAATGAGATCGCGGAGCTATCTCAAGCTCTTGAACGTGAACAAACCACCTCTGAATCTCTTGAGGAGACTTTTGCTCTAGAATTATCTAGAGTGAGGGAATCTCATGATTGAATTCTTGAGGTGGCCAAATATTTCAAAACTAGAAATGCTAAGCTTGAAGTTTCTCATGCTAGACTCGTTGAGGATTTTGAGCACCTCGAAAATGGCTCAAGGGTCATCAAGGATGAGCTCATCAAACTCACCGAGTCTCATGCCCAACTTGAAGCTTCTTATTTAAAAGAGCTTGCCAAGTTGTCCTCTTGTTGTAAATAATGATGCTTGTGCTACTAAATCTATTACTTGTGAAGCATCCATTTTGAAGGAGAATGTTGAGCTATGGGCTCAACTTGATGTGCTATCTAGCAATTATGGAAAATTGGAAGAAAGTCATGAAAAGCTCTCAAGCTCTCATGATGATCTTCTAGTATCCCATAGTGTGCTAAAGATAGCTCATGAGGCCATGATTGCTAAGGTAACATCTAGTGAGCCTCATGTGGATACTAGCACTACTTCTAGTCAAGATAGTATATTGCCATGTGATAGTCCTTGTAATTCATCTACTCACAATGTTGGTACATCTTGTGATGAATTGCTTTCCTTGCCTTGTTGCTCTAACAATGAAGCTTATACTTCCTCTAGTACTTGTGTTGAGACTAACCATGTAGAGGAAATCAAAGAGCTCAAGGCCCAAGTCACATCTTTGAAGAAATACATGGAAAAGGGTCATGAAGGGAATTCCACACTCAACAATATCTTGAGTGCGCAAAAATCCCCCAATGACAAAGGTGGACTTGGATTCAACTCCAATAAGAAGAATAAGTCCAAGAGAATCAAGAAGAAGGGCCAAGAGCAAGTCAAGAATTCAGCCAAGATTATTTGCTTCAGGTGCAAAATTGAAGGGCATCATGTTAGATCTTGCCCATTGAAGAAGAAGGCCATTAGTGACAAGCAACAAGGGAAGAGGCCACAAGTTCAATCTCATGCTCAACCTCAAGTTGAAGAAAGGCCACTTCCCAAGAAGACTCAAGTTAATGCTTCTCTTGTTGAGAAATCAAGTGAGAAGATAGTGAAGAGTAGACGTTGCTACTTATGTCGTGAGAAAGGTCACGTCGCTTCTTCATGCACTAGTGGTAACTTATCCAACCCAACTATTATTGATGATATCTATTCTCTTGGCAAGGATAAGGTTGGCAATGTGTTTGCCAAGTTTGTTGGTACTCAAAGTGGTATCAAGAAAAGAACCATTTGGGTAGACAAGCCTATTGTGACTAACCTCTTAGGACCCAACTTGGTTGGGGACCACAAAGCTCAAAATTGATCAATAGGTGTTGATGGAGGGCATTGGAGACTTGGCTACATTATGAAGAATTAAGGGGACTTCATCATTCTTATTGTCTCAAGCCAAGTCAATTGGATTATCAAGTTTCTATCTTATATCCAATGTGCCTCCTTGCGGTAACTTGTACTTAAATTGTTTACATTGAAAGTTACTTGCCCCCTTGCATGTTTTGGTTTTGTTCCTTGCATGTGTTTGTATATGTTGTGCTTCCAACTGTGTGTGATGCTTTGCACATCATGTACGTGTGTGTCGTGCTTTGAGCCTTTTTGCTTCTTGTTTGTATCCTAGTTGGCTCGTGTGAGAGATTAATGGAACATCCCATTTTGGGGGAGTAATGTGCTTTGTGCACCTCACAATCCTATAAATGTGTGTACATGAGGAATACCATCTAGTATTGATATTACAAGATTATCTAGTCGCTAGGTGGTATATCTCTCATGAGAAATTCAAATTCTAAAAATTCCATTGGTTATCTCTTGTTGGGTCCTCTTATTGCCTCTTGTTAAGTTCTTATTGGTATCACATTATGGGGGAGTAATATGCTAAGTGCATATTACAAGCCTAGAAAATGTGTACATTTGAAATATTGTCACCTAGAATTGATATTGTAGATTATCTTGTTCCTAGGTGGCATGTTAGCTCTACAAGTTGCAATTTGCTTGTGTTTGGTGTGAAGATGATGTCGGATATCCTTGTTATCTACCACCAGGAATTATTTCCAAATACTTCTTGTCTTTTGACAATTGGTAGTCACTTTTATGTGGTAGAATTTATTGATCATCTTTACATTGGCTTTTGTTTTTATTTGCCTTTTCGCTTTCCAAGGTTTGTGTCAACTCCCATTGTCTTCCATACCACTTGTGGATCTTGTTTATTTATTGTTCTTGTCTAGGGTTTTCTATATATAGTGAAAGTGGTGATCCCACCTTGTGCATTTTGTATTCAAATACAAATTCCCTATATAATGCACGACTCATGGGGGAGCTATCCTATTTTCTCTAGAACACTCTTCTTGTGATCCTTATCAAGTGTGTAGGTGGAAGGCAAGCCATTTCTTTTTGGTACTTTGTGCCATCATGAAACTTTCTTGAGAGCTTGGTTTGTTTGGAACCATCCTCTCTTTGGAAGTTTGAAATCTTTTATTTTAGTGTGTATCAATGGATATCTCACTCCTTGTTGTATCTTTAATGATATCTTCCAAGTGATGATTTATCTATTTGGTATCCTTTTCTCTTGGCATTTCGTTTTGTTTTGTTTTAGTTCTTGAAAGTCTTGAGCATGCATATTTACTTCATGTATGTTTTATGGCATGCTTTGTTTCTTTGACTCAATATATAGGGGAAACTCCACCTATTCTCAATTTGTATGAGATGTGCATGAAATTCTTTTTCAAATCTATATGCACATATTTATGTGGAGTTTGTCCTATGTATTGGTGTTTCTAACTATTTGGTCCCGATGAGTTTGGGTACCGTTTAGTTTGTGTTGTTCTTCTAGGAACATTTGGAGATTCATTGGATGCTCGGATCACTCACAAGGAAGGTGTTGTCACCATGTGCATTTAGGAGTCAAGCTAGGATGATCAATGAACTACTATCTACCTTCAATGTGTATCTACTACATCCTTCCAATGATATCTCAGTAACAAGTATCTTTATCTACTTCATGCACACATTTATCGCATCAACCTTGTGTAGGTTGTATCATGGCATGTGTTTCACTAGTTCTTAGGATACTTGTTTCCTTTCTCAAAGCATCTCAACGATGATCTCATGTTTCTAGTTGTGATGTCTTTGATGGTTGTGTGGTAGGAATTCATCTATATCCAATAAGACCATATCTAGCCATGTGCTATGCTTCCAAGCAAATATCTTATTGGTATATCTATGACTTCCTTTTGGATATCTTGTTCCTTCGTGTTGTAACTATTCCGAGTGTACATCCTTCTTTGTAGATATATCTTCATGATTTCATCTACCTAGAATCTTATACACTTGAGAGAAGTTTCATATCTAGATGATATCCTTTCTGTCATGTCCACCTTGTCTTTCTTATGTTATTTCTTTGATGGCTCCATGAAAGCTTTTGCCTTGAGTGCGTGTCCTCTATCGTTGCATCTTGATGCACTCTTGTGTGGTAAAGATTATTTTCCTCTTGCTTATCTTTACGAGGCTTAATTGGTATCCATCGTATTGATGAGCCTCTCTTCGTCTATCTTCACCACTGGTTGTCACAAGCATAGGTTCTCTATTTGCTTATTAGTAAGCTTGTGAACCCATTTGCCAGTTGTGTGTGGGAATGATAGGCCTTGCACCGTGCGCCTCATTCTTTCAAGACTATGTTGATGCTTAATGCTCATCCTAATTTTAGTCTTCTCAAGTGCTTAGCCATGACTCACACACATCATTTTTGGTTGAGCCTTTTCTTAAGTTTCCTCTCTTAGATGTTGCTCAACCATGTGCTTGTTGCAAGCGCTAGGCTTTGTTTCCTATTTGCTCACTTGCACTGGATGTGAGTTTCTATTGATTTTGGGGGAGCTATGATCCTATTTTGTGCACTTTGTATTCAAATACAAATATTCTTATGTGTGCACAAATCATGGGGAGCTTCTCTAGTTTCTTTAGAACACTCCTTTGCACTTTTCTTATCTTTTCTTGTGGCACATAGGATTTTTGGTCTAGTTGCTTCAATTGGTATCTTTTGATTGCTTGTGTCTCTCTTTGTTATGTCTTTGTGGCATACCTTTCTGTTGCAATCTTTGGGCCTCAATATAGTTTGTCCTCCTCCAAGTACTGACAGTTGGATATGTGCATTGCATTCCACTCTCTTGTTGAGAAATACACAATTTCTGGAGGACCACAATTTGTATTGGCCTTCTAAGCTTTTCGCCCATTTTGGCAATCGATGCCAATGGGGGAGAAGTTTCAGAGAGTTTTGTGGAGAAGTCGTCTGAGTCTTCTCCTTGCTTTGGTTTTGGTTCCTAAGCTTTTTCATCTCATTCTCATGCATCATTGGTTGTTGCATTGCATGGTGATGCATAATTCCTTGTATAAACTGTCTTGAAAGAGATTGTCATCAATTACCAAAATGGGGGAGATTGTAAGAACATGCGGTGCCCCCATGTTTGGTTTTGGTAACTGATGACAATCTCTATGGACTAATGGTTATCTTGAGTTATATTTGAAGGATTTGTCCATAGGTTTTTCTTGAAGTCCATGTGTTGGTTTCAAGGAGTTTATGAGTTGACCAATGTGCTATTAAGGAATTATCCAAAGATTGGTCATGTGAGTGTTGAGCTTATTGCAAGCATGTCTTGAAGAAGAAGATTGTGTGATCATTCATGTTTACCTTCAAGACATCATCCAAATGAAGAGAGTTGGAAAGATTCAAGGTTGATCAAGACTAAGTCAAGAGTGAATCAAGTTGATCAACTCACAAAGCGTAGAAGATGTACCGAGAGGGATCAAGTGATCCCATGGTATGGTAAGCATTGTCCATTGCACTTTGTGTACTAACCCATGGTCTATGTGAGAGTTCTAAGTGGGGTTAGGTACGTGTCCTTGGGCTTGCGTCAAGAGGCAGATATCATACAACCCATGGAAAGGATGACATCAAGTGGTGATCGTCATCAAGATTGTCGTGTGCAAGTTCAAGTGGAGCATCACGAAGAGATCAAGTGCTTGAATCTTGCCATCCATTGTGGTGTCAATGGACTTGTGAATATGTGCCTAAGAGTGGCTTACCCATAGTGGACTATGGGGGAGCAATCATCTAGTCTTCATCGAGCCAACACAATCAAGAAAGGTGGTCCAACTTGAGGGAGTCAAGATCATCTTCATCTAGATCAAGTGGACCATGTGCAAGGCAAAGGTTTTCCCTTGATAGGTTTTCTATTTTACCGGTCTCGTGGTGGTAGTTTGGAGACCGAGTTATAGGATCGTTTGCCGTACTATCAAGGGGGGCTCTCAAGTTAGTAGCTTGATCGTATCATTAGTAGAGAGCTCAAACAATTGCATCCTTGCATCATGTTTCTTGGTTCTTATTTGGTTATCTTTGTGAGTCTTAGATCTTATGGTCATCTTGATGACAAGCTTGAGTTCATCGAAAATGGAGTTCGCATGCGTCTTCTATGATGTTTTCGGTGTTGGAGGTTTTACCGGTCTTATCCGAGGAAGGGTTCTCATCATTTTCTTATGGGACTTTTCTCATTTGCTTATTCTTCATATTTCTATCAAGATTGTATTAGCCCATGTTTTTAGCTTTCCAACAAACTTGGTTTCGTTGAATTCGGAGTCCGTTTGCAAAACTTGTGGCTGTTTTTGTAAAGGCTGTAGCGGTACTACCGCGACTAGAGCGGATGTAATTTTTTACTACCGCTCCAGAGTGGTACTACCGCAGCTCCTGAGCGGTAGTACCGCCCCAGAGCAGTACTACTGTGGCTCCTAAGCAGTAGTACCGCTCCGGACCAAAATCTCGTGTTTTGCTCAGCGGAAGTAGGCACGGAAGTATTTTTTTAGTACCGCTCGCAAGCAGCAGTACCGCTACCATTTGCGGTAGTACCATGAGGTGAAGCGGTAGTACCGTGAGGACGAGCGGTAGTACCGCTCCGGCGGTTCTACTGGTCTTTTGCCTGCTCGCTGTTGTTTTTCAAAGGGGTACTACCGCCCTAGCGGTAGTACCGCTCTGTGCGGGCTGTGAGCATAACGGTTGGATTTTTCCCCACCTATAAAAGGGGGTCTTCTTTCCCATTGAACCTTATCCTTTGAGCTCGTGTTCTTCCCCCATTGTTGACCTTCTCCAAGCTTGCTATCTCTGAATCCCTCCATGGATTCTTGCTAGTTTTTGAGGGAAAAGAGAGAGAGGAGATCTAGATCCACGTTTCCACCAATCACTTTCTCCTCTATGTGAGAGGAACCCCTTGGATCTAGATCTTGGAGTTCTTGGTGTTCTCCTTCTTGTGCTTCCTCTCATTTTCCTCCCTAGCATTAGTTGCTTCGGTGGGATTTGGGAGAAAATGACTTGGGCACTCTGTGTGCCCTTGCCATTGCATTTGGTGCATCGGTTTGGGTTCTCCACGGTGATACGTGGAAGTTTCAAGTTGAGAAGCTTATTACTCTTGGGTGCTTGGTGCCCTTGAGCTTGTTCCTCTTGGGTGCTTTGGTGCCCTAGACGGTTGGTGGTGTTTGGAGCTCAATCATTGTGGTGTAAAGCTCCGGGCAAGCGCCGGGGTCTCCAATTAGGTTGTGGAGATCGCCCCGAGCAATTCGACGGGTACCGGTGACCGCCCCCAAGGGTTGCCAAAGTGTACGAGTTCTGTTGGGGATATAACTATTTGAGTAAGCGCCCCAGGAGGGGCCAGGTTACGTAAAGAAGACTTACCAGAGAGAAGGCCCAAGACCAAAGCATGAAGATGGCGGTTCATAGAGGGCTTAAGGCCCGCAGGCGACTTAAGGCCCGTTGTAGTAAACCTCCGTAATGGCATGACTTGTATCATAAGGTAGTTTTAACTAGTCACCAAGCCGGACACTGTTATAAGCCGGTCGGGACTCTATAGGCCATAGGGCGTCAACCCGTGTATATAAGGGGACGACCTGCTGGCGGCTTGGGGCAAGAAACAACTCATCGAGAACCGGGCATAGCGTATCTCGCTCCTTGGTCATCGAAACATCAATACCAACCCAACTAGACGTAGGCCTTACCTTCACCGTAAGGGGTCGAACTAGTATAAACCCTCTCGTGTCCTTTGTCCCGATTAACCCCTTCAAGCTTCCTAGTTGCGATGGCTCCACAACTAAGTCCTTTCAAGAGGACATCTGAGTGACAATTCCACGACAGTTGGCGCCCACCGTGGGGTGCGCGCACAGTGGATTTGAGTTCTTGAAGGGCAACTTCAAAGGGCTCAAGGGATACGTAGTGGGCCGGATGAACAAGAGTCGTCGCGGCAAGATCTACATCGACGATGAAGGCTGGGGCCCCGACGCCTGCTCAATTGAATACGTGTACCGGGTCCCCTTCGGAGGGATCCACGTCTTCATCGGCCGGATTGGTGAGCCGGGGCGTGAGCCGGACAACTGCACCGACCTCGTCGAGACGGCTCAGCGTGCGAAACCCGCCCGAGCTCAACCCGACATGAAGCATGTCTTTGTGGGTTGTGTCCACGGAGAAGAGTTTTCTGAAGGGCCTGAAGATGGTGGTGATACGGCCGTCCACTCTGACGGTGATTCGTCCGCCGGTTCAACAGATTCTCTGTATCAAGTTCAAGACGGTGTGCTCGGGGGCTGTTCCGATGGCTTCATTATTGCGGACCCCTGTGAGTCGCCAAATTGGGCAGGAGTTTTCATGGCTAGGACTCAACCCGGTCAAAATTCTACGGCCGCTACTGCAATTACGTCCGGGATAGGAGCGGCCGGGGTAGGAGGCCCTGTGCGCCCGCCGGCTCAAGTGCTGATAGATCTCATGGACAAGCTTACGGCCCTGTTAACCACCACGGTTATCCCTGCAAACAAAGATGAGCATGATGCGGAGGTGACACGGGTACGTGAGGAGATAGCTCAGGCCAAGGAAGCCTTGGCGGCTGAGGATACTAGACTAGCTACGGAGCAGGCGGCTCTCGACGCGCGGGCACAGCGGTTGTAGTCAGAGGCTTACCAGCTCACGATGAGCTTAAACGCATCCAATGAGGTAACGAGGAGGAGACACCAGAAGATCCAATCCCTATTGCCTCCGAATTACGACCCTCGGGTTCTGTTTACTACACCGGGAGCCGGCCCAAGTAACCCGCCAGATGCCAATCAGCTTATGACATCTGGAGTAGGAGGACCGGCTCAACGTCGAGAGATAACACCTCCTCATATGAGCACGGCACCGCCACGCTATGTGCCGATACCGCCGGGTCACTTTTCCAAACCCATGGAGAACTTAATCGCAGCATCAGCGCGTCTGGAGACCCGGAGGATTAGGGAACTTGTTCAGACGGCCCTAGCTCAGCAAGAGACCTATTCTTATAGTCGGGATAGGATTCATTCAACTCCTCCGCCTTGGTTAGCACCACCTCGTCAAAACCAGAGCCAGAGTTATAGCAGGCACATGGAATCTGAAGTTTTGTCACGCAACGCCCAACGCCGTGACCAACATGGAGGCTATAACCCGTTGCAAGACCGAGTACGTCAAGAGAACGAGCGAGCGGCTCAGCTGGCGGCTCAATAGGTGGCATGTCAGGATATGCCAGAGTATCCAACGACTTCTACTGAGATGGGAATAGCCACCAGAGCCGGTGGCTTTTCTTGTTTGGTATCGGCTTTGCACAACATGCGCCTACCCAAAGGCTTCAAGGGACCTCGAAAGGTGCCGAATTACACGGCCGACTTACAGCCTGAAGCATGGATCGAGAGTTATGAGATGGCCATGGAACTGTTGGAGGTTAGTGACGCAGCAATGGCTAAATATTTTACCATGATGGTAGATGGAACGGCCCGGTCTTGGTTTAAAGGCTTACCACCCGATTCCATTGGTTCGTGGGCAGAGCTAAAAGCCCATTTCATCCGGAACTTCAAAGACACCTGTAAGCAATCTATGATGGTCGTGGACTTGACGAATTGTAAGCAGGGGAAGGTGAATCTACCACCCATTGGGTACGCTGGGTCAAGGAGATAATTCATTCATCTGATAAGATGGATGCCGGCTCTGCAGTCCTTATATTGGAAAAGAATTGCAGCTTCAAGCCACTGAGGCAGAAATTGGGGCGCCTTAAACGTGGCTGCAAGGATATGGGTACGCTAATGGCGGCTTTGGTCAAATATGCCGATTCTAATAGTGCCAAGGATCCCGAGTCTGACAATGAAAAGACAGGGAAGCGAAAATGGAACGATAGTAGAAATGGCCAACAGCACAACTCGGAGAATCAAAGTGGCAATAAGCGTAAGGCGGACGACAACCCGGAACTTGTGGCCAATGTTAATACACAAGGTAACAATCAGAGACATAAGGGTAAGCGGCCTCGATCCGGCGGGTTATACACCTTTCTTCATGGTTTATGGAGTATATGCGGCTTTGCTAAGTGATATCCATCACAATTCGCCCCGCCGGCCATGGGATATAACCCATCTTCGGCTTTACTATACTTGAGCCGCCGACTCTTAGGATGTATATATTTTTGATGATATACATATTATATAAAGCAATGAAGCAGGACCTCTGTCCTTTTTTCCCATAAGGAATGTTTTTATGTCTTCTTTATCAGGTGATGGACACTACCAACAGGGAGCGGATCATATCTGAATCCGGCTTTCCCTTTGGACCGGCTTATGATCATATCTGAATCTAGCCATGATCACTTGGGGGCTTCCTGTTCAAACATGGGTCGTATCCGAACCAAAGAGAACATAGCTGTCGATACCCACTTGATCGGCATACTGCCAAACCTACTTGGGGGCTTCTTGATCATATTTGAATCACAACTTAACCCCTTTGGGTCTGACGTGGATCGTATGCGAATCAACGTCATTAAACAAATCCTATGGTCACTTGGGGGCTTCCTGTTCAAACATAGGTCGTATTCGAACCAAAGAGAACATAGCTGTCGATACCCACTTGATCGGCATCGCCAAGCCACTGGGGCCTATATGATCGTGTCCAAATCTTAGCTTAACCCCTTTGGAACGGTTTACTGGTCGCATTCGAATCAGAAGCCTGTAAATTATTTTGACTATCTTGAGACTTTGGGAAAACATTATGAGATGTTTTTTATCTTTCCGGTTTAATATTGGTCACACCAGGTTGTTCAGTACCAGGTGAGCATCAAATAAGCGGGAAAGGTTATCAAGGGATTGCAGGCATGCTATTATGTTTATGCTTAGCAACAATATCGTTGTAAACTAGCCTGTGTAGTGTGCCTTTGGTTCGTTTCCGGGTTACAAATACCTTATGTGACACCCGGTGTGATAAACCGCCAAGGGAGTTTTGTTTGTTTTATGTGCAGGATAAGACAAGAAAATTTAACATCAGGGAGGAAAACGGTCAACATAAGCTAGAAGTATATAGCAATGGCGGCTTGTGAAAGTATTAAGCGCCATAAACATGCGCGAAGGCATGACAAAGTTGAGAGGTTTTTCTACCCTATTACAGGACTCCCTGAGTCTGAATAAATGAAGCATTGTTTTTTGCAAAGCATCTGGCGATTTACTCCTTCGGTGGGCTTGAAGCCTCTGGGTTATCCTTCTCCTCTTCTCCGTCGGCTGTTTTGTCCTGGAAAGTTGATGAGGCCCAGTCAATGCCGCTCAAGGCTTCAAACTCAGCTTCATCATCTATTAAACCAGTTGGATCCACTTCAGGGGCAAAAGTATGCTTATGAATCGGAGGGATTAGGCTGATTTGATCATACGGAGTGTTTGGAATTCTCTGGTTCTCACTGTCGTAAGCCGGCGCATACTTGCTAAGGTCAGTATCATTTCCAATAAGGGTTGCCACGGGACGTATGGCTTTGACGCGGGCGGTGAAGTCATGGTCGTCAAATGCAGTGCCATCCTCCTTCAGACTTGGGTATCCAAGGGCAAGATCGGCCGGGTCTAGTTCCGGGAGCCATGCTTTAGCCCGGCTCAATGCGGCTACGGCTCCGGCTCTTGAGGACGCCCGCCTTAAGTCTTGGATCCGCTAAGGAAGAAAAGTGAGGCTCTTCAATACGTCTTGCAGAAGGCGGGGATGTGGAGTTGATAAAGCTACAACGGCCAAGGCACGTTGTGACCCGGAGTATAGCTGTTCCACTAAGGTGTAAACTGCTTTAAGCTTGATCAGCATGTTTCGCTTTAGGTTGATACTCCTGGGGCCTGTATGTGCACAGGTATAGCAGTAAGCCAGAAGTAATTATTACCATAGTCATTGTAAGGTTACAAGGTTGGAAGTTTTGCATGATAACTTACCGAAGGTAGCCGAGACCATTTGAGATATCTGTTGTTTTAAGTCGGAGAGCTTGGTTGTTGCTTCTACAAGGGATGCTTCTGCTGTTTCGGCCCGAGTCACCAGGGAAGCCTTCTCATCAGCCCAAGTTTTCTTCCTGGCTCAAAATTCTTCTTCAGCTTCTCATTTTCAGAGATGCTGAATTCAAATTTGGAGTTAGCCTTCTGCGTCTCAAGTTCTTGAGTTTTCAGACGGCTCTTCAAGACAGCGACCTCCGATTCAAACTGATTTAGGGCAGCCTGCATTGACACTAGGTTACGGTAAGGATTATAGTAAGGTAACATTCAAGTCCCAAGCACCTTACAAGTAAAGATACTTGGCACTTGGGGGCTAATGTATGCTGAAGAATTTTAAACCTTATCCTCCCGGGTCACACATATTAAGTCTCAAGCACCTTACAAGTAAAGATATTTGACACTTGGGGACTAATGTATATTGCAAAATTTACAACTATCATATTATAACCGGGTTAAATATATTCTCTTTGAACCGATTCAATTAATAAGTAAAGCAGATTTCTAAGTCTACAACATATTTATTCATAAGCAATAGACTTGGGGGCTGGTACAGTATGTAAGATTCAGATAAAAAGTACAAGTTATACCTCAAATTTGTATTGTATTTGTTTCACCATGTCAATTTCCAGGTCACGGCTATTATGCACTTGGTTCAGATAGCCCGAGACTATATCGCCAATGCTTAAGTGAGTATAATCTGTAATGTCCTACTTGGTTTTTCGGCGTTCGGCAAGTTCTTCCTTGGCGGAACATTTGGCAAGGACGGTAGGCCGCCCCGGTTCAACAAGCTGAGACCTCACAATCTCAACTTTTGGTTCATTTGTCTTGACCGGGCTAGGAATCTTTGGGTAATTTGTGTTGAGGTTATCATCGGCGGGCGGATCAGAGGTTGGCATTGGAATACCAGAAGCCAGATCAGGCGGCGGCTGATGGGTAGAGCTGTCTGGAGCAAACACATTAATTGCCGGTTCAACCACGACCGGTTCTTGGGACGGCTTATTCTGATTTGCCCGTTTACTGGGTTTCACTTGCATACTGCCAACAAAGGTAGAAGGATAAATACAAATGAATGAGCAGGACAAAGATTAAGGGAAACAAGAGTTATGTTACCCGGGGGCAGTTTTGAAGGCCGGCTTGTTAGATTGCATAGACTTGCCAGAAGAAGGGGAGGTGTCCTGATAATTAGAGTCAAAGGAATTGAGAAGTTGGCGAAAGCAACCCGCCAAAGGAAAATGACAGTGTGAATCAGAGATAACCTCAGCCTGACGCTTCCTAGTTATATCAGGTAAGACGGAGGAAAGTTCTACATCCTTGCTGTTCCGAGTCTGCCTCCGGTTTTCATACTGTTGTTGCTTCAAAAGAAATTGAGGATCTTGGTAAGCCAAAGGATGTGAAAATCTTACTTTCCGGGTTACTCTTCGAATTTTCTGACGCGGCAGAGGCTCGGAGTCGGACGAAATTATAGTTACCTCTTCTTCAGCAGCTCGGCTGTTCCCTGTATCTTCCTGAAAAGATAGAGTGTCAACAAAGTAATGATAAAGAAGTTAGGAGAGTTAAAGGATTACCTCTTCTTCATCGGAAGAATCGTCTAATTTGAATAAATCTGAGGCGCTAGGTTTCTTCTTCCTTGAAGTTCCTGCGATGGTGGCTTTCCTTTCAGCTCTTTTGGCCGCTCTGGCTTGTTTGGCTGCTTCATGGTTATATTTGGCCTTCCAAAAGTGGTCATCAGCCTGTGAAAAGTGATAGGTGGTTATAAGTAAAGGCAAGGTATAATATAGAAAATTCATCAGAGGTTGGCGACTTACAGTAGGAGCCGGGTTTTGCTGGCAGAAGGGGAGTAAGCCAAAGGCATTACTTATCACCGTGCCTTCTTTCAACAATGATTGGGTCGTGGCCTCTATCACATCTTCTGGCAAGTCGTCGGAGCTATGACGCATTGGGTCATCCTTTTTGCCGGAGTAAGTGCACATTAAACCGGGTCGACGGCTTAATGGAAGTATTCGCCAGGTAACCCAGACTCGGACTAAGTCAATGTCGTCTAGGACATTTCCCAGAAGAGCTTTGATTCTTCTAACGGTAGGGGCAAGTGGCAGACGTTCAACGGTAGTTAACTTATCCGGCAGCGGGCGGTTGGACTCAAGGCGCAGTGCGCGGAAGCCGGGCAAAGGGTTCTCCTCAGCCGGAGAAGTATCCTGGCAGTAGAACCACGTCTGGTTCCACTCCTTTGGATGACTCGACAGTTCAGCATAAGGGAAAAGACAGTCTCTTCGCCGTTGAATTGAGATACCACCAAGTTCAAGACTGGGCCCGTTGGCACGTTCATTCTGCCGGTTTAAATAGAATAGTTCTCTGAATAATGGGATATTAGGTTCTTCTCCAAGATACACCTCGCAGAAGACTTGGAAGTTACAGATATTTGACACAGAATTGGGTCCGATGTCTTAGAGTCTGAGATCAAAGAAATGCAACACATCCCTGAAGAATTTTGAACCGGGCGGAGCAAAGCCCCGGGTCATGTGACTGGTGAATATGATTACTTCCCCTTTTTGGGTAGAGGTTTCTCCTCTGACGGATTAGGAGCATGATAGGACATGATTTCCTTCTTAGGCAGATGGCCGGATTTCACGAAGTCAGCCAAGATACTCTCTGTGACAGTGAACTTAACCCAGTTGCAGGTCACAGGAGTTTTAGTAGCCTTAGGAGCCATGACAACAGTTAGCCTATGGAAAAATAAGAAGATCCGGTTCAATTTTAACTCGGGAGAAAAAAATCCTAAATTATTTAAGGTGGCGGCTTAATGAGGGGCCTAATGATATAAGGATGACTGTGCAACAGTATTTAAGCCGCTACAAGTATCAAGAGCAATTCAAATAATTTTAGGTCATGAGGAGCAATTAAGGTTCGGTGTCATTTATTTAAGCGGGACACCTCGACAGTTGTGTTTAAGGGCATTTACCAGAAGAAGTTTTTCCGGGTGATAAAAACAAGTTTCACAGATGACAGTTATTACTCTGGATCAAAATATTGCTCTGAAAGGAAATTTTCTAGACCTAAAACGAGGCAAAGAAGTTCATGCACTCGAAGAGGGTTCCTGAAAAAGGGAAAGGAGATATATTTTTATGCAAGATCAACACAAACAAGCACCACAGCAGTTTTACGTAGTTTTCACGATCTAAACAGGGCATTGGAAGGAACTAGCGAGGGTTTGGTGTCGGCCAGTGATGAACACCGACGAACTCAACAAGGACCTAATGCAAATTTGAGAAAGGGAATGAAAGGAACTCACGGATGCGGACGAGCTGCGGAGGTTCGCCGTCGATCTCTGGTCAGAGTCAGGTTGATGCAGTAGCCTAAGTCGATGAAGACGAGAGGTTCGACGGTGGCGGCGGCAGAGCTCGGGAGGAGGCAAGAGGAATAAGACGACTGGGGGAAAGACCTAGGTCGCCCTATTTATAAAAGAAGACTGGCCGAGAGGGCGCGAAAAACAAGGAGATAACATTTATTATCTAGCGGCTCGGGCGCCTCGATTCTCGGGATAGCCAGTAAAGACAAAGATCCGTTGAAAATATGGCGGAATAAAAATAAGTTTTATTGAAGATGACGTGACGGTGATTTAACTCGGATCTAGATGATGACGTCACGGCGGGTTAAAATTCTTCGTGCAAGACAAAAGACTGCAGGACAGTTCCATGAGGTATTTTAAGATTGACATGAACAGGTTCAAATCAATCTGGGGCCTAATGTTGGGGATATAACTATTTGAATAAGCCGCCCAGGAGGGGCCAGGTTACGTAAAGAAGACTTACCAGAGAGAAGGCCCAAGACCAAAGCATGAAGATGGCGGTTCATAGAGGGCTTAAGGCCCACAGGCGACTTAAGTCCCGTTGTAGTAAACCGCCGTAATGGCATGACTTGTATCATAAGGTAGTTTTACCTAGTCACCGAGCCGGACACTGTTATAAGCCGGCCGGGACTCTGTAGGCCACAAGGCATCAACCCGTGTATATAAGGGGACGATCTGCTGGCGGCTTGGGGCAAGAAACAACTCATCGAGAACCGGGCATAGTGTATCTCGCTCCCTGGTCATCGAAACATCAATACCAACCCAACTAGACGTTGGCCTTACCTTCACCGTAAGGGGCCGAACTAGTATAAACCCTCTCATGTCCTTTGTCCCGATTAACCCCTTCAAGCTTCCTAGTTGCGATGGCTCCACAACTAAGTCCTTTCACGAGGACATCTGACGTGACAATTTCACGACAGGTTCGGTGACCGCCCCCAAGGGTCGCCATTTGTTCGGGTTCGGTGACCGCCCTCAATGGTCCCTTAGTGGAATCACGGCATCTTGCATTGTGCGAGGGCGTGAGGAGATTACGGTGGCCATAGTGGCTTCTTGGGGAGCATTGTGCCTCCACACCGCTCCAAACGGAGATTAGCATCCGCAAGGGTGTGAACTTCGGGATACATCGTCATCTCCGCGTGCCTCGGTTATCTCTTACCCGAGCCCTTTACTTATGCACTTTACTTTGTGATAGCCATATTGTTCTTTGTCATATATCTTGCTATCACATAGTTACTTATCTTGCTTAGCATAAGTTATTGGTGCACATAGGTGAGCCTAGTTGTTTTAGGTTTTGTGCTTGACAAATTAACCGCTAGGTTTATTCCGCATTTGTTCAAGCCTAAACTGTAATTATTTTAAAGCGCCAATTCACCCCCCCCCTCTAGGCGACATCCACGATCTTTCAACAACTTCCTCTCCTATGGACACATCTGCAAAGAACACAAAAAGCATACCAAAAAATAAAAATAGTCAGCAACAAAAAACAAAAAAACACACGACAGGAATAAGTTAATAAAACATGGCTCGAGAATTTAAAATAAAAAGAAAAGGAATTGCACATACTAGGTGAAGCAAGAGCTGCAGAAGCAAGTTCCTCGAGGCTTGAATTATTCTCAAGGCCCGAAGCAACCTCATCAATCAAAGTCAAAGGAGTAACAGGTGATTTAGCCGCATCAGATATTGGAGCATTAGTATTAACTTCTGAAGCTCCATCTTGATCACAGGCATTTTTTTCCAGAACTATTCAATTCATCATCAACTACAAAAAATGCAAGTAAAAAGGAAGTTGAGTCCTAATCAAAAATCCTACACCAAAGGGGGTTCTACTATTGCATCAATACAAAATACCCAGAAGTTCAACAATACCTAACAAAGAAGTAAACACAATGAACAATATACAATTTACATACTAAATATAGAACAATCTACACCAGAGAGGGTAGTACATATAAGATGAATGTCCAGAAGTTCAACAATATATAACAAAGCAGTAAAACAAATCCACAGAACAGAAGTTCAACCAATTTCATTATAAAGAAACAATAATTAAAACCAGAAGTTCAACTAGGTGGCCCAAGCAAGTACCACATAAAAAAGATGCAGCATGAGCAGAAATACTATTTCACAGGAAAACTAAATATCAATACCATGAAAATGATCACAAAAAAAAGATATACACTATAAAAATATGAATCGTGTGGGAAGTCCAACAACACTTGGTGACATAGTTCACCAGCAATTCATCAAATGAAAATTAAGCAACACTCTACTGACTTAAACTAAGGGTAAAATGCATACACATCAACTTTGCAAGAGGTTCACACTTTTAAGAATGGGCAGTCCAACAAGACAACCAAGTGAAGATATGGGAAGACATATATAACAAAACTTCTACTTAAAATACAAAATGCAACTACATTAAAATACCTGGAGAAGGTTTTGAAGCCATGACAACAAAAGCCCCTTGATGAATGGTACTCCAAACCCTAGATCAACCTACAAAAAACAGAGGAGAAATTACATACAGTTAGCAAGTGCAGAATCATACAACAATTTAAAAAAGCAACTAAATCAAACCCTAGGTTGAACCGACCCAAACACATAAACAATTATGATAGAAGAACAGAAGCACATCTAGGCAAGCACAGCAAAAAGTACTCATAAACTAATGAAAGCATGTGACAGACACAATCTAGACTACGAAATCAATAGCACTAATGCATTTAGATGCATCAGATCCAGTATCAATCGTAACACCACACCCTTCTTACATGCATCTAACTGGTGAAATCATCGAAGGGGAAAATGAAATACACACATGTCTGAAGGGGGAAATAGCACACAAGCATTTCAGAGATAAATCTGACCACGCGGGAATTGAATCCACCCACCACACACACAAGAACCTTACCTAATATCCAACCCAACCATCAGAAGAAATGGTAGGAGGCGGATGCGAGAGCACACAAAAGAAACAGAGAGGCCTCGTCAGATCTAGCGAACACTAAGAGCAAGGATTGGGGGAGGCAGCATTTGTACCTCCCCAAATGACCCCGACGCATGAATCCGTGGCGGTTCTTCCACTCCCCATGATGCCACACGCACCTTGGAACCGCACAGGCAGTTGCCGCCCTCACTCCAGAGCTAAACAGTGTGGTCTAAGGGAGGGAGAGCGGGGCGTGGGCCAGAAATAGGAGCGGGGGCGTCCGTCAGTTACTCCACTCACGAGGGCAGGGGACAGCGGTGGAGAAATCGGGGGGAGTTGGAGGGGACGAAGTCAGCGGTGCGACGGAGAGGGGGAAGAGAGCGAGCGACAGGGAGGGGGGGGGTTCTGACAGGTGGTGGCAAGAGAGATGGACACTTAATGCCTCCCTGACGTGGGTGTTGTAGTTTTACCCTCCCCCCAACAACTAAAGAAGAAAATTCTTCTTTTGATAAATGAATACACCATTTGAATGCATCTATTTTCAAAAGATAAGATCACATAACAAATCTGCTGGTATCCTTAAAAACAAAAAATGATGGCAAACAGAAAGGTCAAGTACTCTACCAAGGGAAGAAAAATACATACACAAATAAGCACCTACAAATAAGTTCAAAAAAAAAGTTCAAGTACACTAATCAGCGAAGTAAAGGCATATGAATAAATAAACACTAAGAAACAAAAAGAAGAAGTTCAAATACAAAAACAGATGAAGTCCATATCTAACTAAAATACAGAACTTAAAAACAATATAGAAGTTCAAAATTCAAATACACACAAAGTACACATGCGGCTCGGCCTCGCGCTACCGCATTGTTGCGCGCTAGGTTTTGATAGGACGCAATGCGGTTATTCTGTTTCCACCCCCACTACACATACCCCAGAGCCACACCCCTAAGATCGATAGTAGGGTCACAGATGTGACGGACTCGCCTCCGCATGCGATGACGCGACACGCCGCGTCGTTGCCTGCTCCGGCTTGTTCCTGTCTCGGCCTCGCAGGGGGAGGGGAGGGGGGTCCCGACCCCCCTTCCCCCTGCTCAGCATCGCGCTCCCGTATTGTTGCGCGCTAGGCTTTGACATGACACAATGCGATTATTCTGTTTCCACCCCCACCGCACGCACCCCAGAGCCACACCCCTAAGATAGATAGTGGGGTCAAGGATGTGACGGACTTGCCTCCGCATGCGACGACGCGGCAGGCTGCATCGTCGCCTGCTCCGGCTCGTTCCTATCTCGGCCTCGCAGGGGGAGGGGAGGGGGGTCCCGACCCCCCTCCCCCCTGCTCGGGTTGCGCTACCGCATTGCTGCGCGCTAGGTTTTGACAGGACGCAATGCGGTTATTCTGTTTCCACCCCCACCGCACGCACCCCAGAGCCACATCCCTAAGATAGATAGTGGGGTCACGGATGTGACGGATTCGCCTCCGCATGTGACGACGCGGCACGTCGTGTCGTCACCTTCTCCGGCTCTTTCCTGTCTCGGCCTCGCAGGGGGAGGGAAGGGGGGTCCCGACCCCCTCCCCCCTGCTCGGCCTCACGCTACCAAACTGCTGCGACAGGATGCAATGCGGTTATCAATGATTGAAAAAAATCCATAAAGAATTATCAACAATTATTGATGAAGTTCAAATTGTAAAAACACAGAAGTTCGGGGGTTTGAAAAAACATCAAATGAACATGTAAAAAAATTAAACTAAAACGAAAATATTGTAAGTTCAGGTTAAACACATACTGAAGTTCTACCACTGCTCGAAGTATGCAAAAATATTACAAAAAAATAAAAAGGTATGCATGCATATTGTGGAATAATCCCATAATTGCCCACGGAACAAAATCAAATCCGAAATCAAAAATTGAATAGTAATATATATATAGAGAGAGAGGAGGGGGCAACTATTCAATTTCGAAATCAAAAATCCGAAAAGGTATGCATTAAACGTGTAAACAGACACAAGTTCATCCACCCCGAGAGTGAATCCACCAAAATGCAAAATCACGAATCAAAACGAGCATTTAGATGCAGGTATGGGTATCTAGATTACA
This sequence comes from Triticum aestivum, assembly GCF_018294505.1. NCBI lineage: Eukaryota > Viridiplantae > Streptophyta > Magnoliopsida > Poales > Poaceae > Triticum > Triticum aestivum. The sequence continues at coordinate 167,084,009 of NC_057810.1, forward strand.
GTCACATCCCATACAACACCCCTCCTCCCACGACCCACCACTCCCCCCAAGCTCCACAACCTCCCTCCCCTGCCCCATCGGCACCCAAGCCCCGCCGCCCACAACCCCTCCGGAGAGCCAGTGACCGCGGGGCGGACCCGACAACCACGGCGCCCCACCCCACCACCACCACCACCCTCCCGCCCCTCCCCCTCCTCCGCCCCACCATCCTCCCCTGACCCGCCTTCCTATCCCGCCCAGCACCACCACCGCACAGAGCCATGGCCCCCGCAGCCAACTACCTCTGGCAGCTAAGCCCCGGAGCCGCGACGGCCTGGATCCGGCCTCCGCCGCCTCTGCACGAGCCCCCACCTACCTCCACCACCTTCCTCCTCATCCGGCGACCCGATTAGCACCGGTTCCGGGGCATGGCCGTCGCCCCGAGAACTATGACCCGCCACCGCCGCCGTCCATATGGCGGGCGCGGGGTGGATGGAGGGAGGAGGGAGTGTTGCTCCCCAGCCCAGCGTCCCACCATGGCGGAGGACGCCGGCCAACACCGCCACAAGCTTCCAATCCGCATCCCGAGTGTTTTGTTCGTTGACGGTGACATCTTTTGTGGCAGCTCCGTTGTCTTGCCTCGCCCTCCTCACCTCCTTTTCCTCCATTCGGCAACCTCCCTCCCTGAGTCCATAAGGCCGCGCCGTGCTGCTGGATCGGGCCAGCCACCGAGCACGGACTCTCCCCTCACCGTTGCCGCCCCGTCTGGGATTCCCCGACAGCTATTCCACCTTGCCGCGATCCGGTAACTCCTACCCCGATATAGCCATCCTTAGCTCGTCCCTTGCCTTTCTCTGTCCATCTCCTTCCATCGTCCCTCCTCCATTGCCTTCTGCTGCTCACGAAGCTCTCTAACGACAGCAAGCACATCAAATCGATCATAGGTGATTGGGAAGAGAGCCCTCGGGCATGCCGGATCCATCGGATTCAGAGAGCACCCCCCAACTCGTAGCTCTCTCCTCCCCAACATGCGGTTCGCCAGCAACGCCCTACACGCTGCAGTTCATTTGCATATTGGTTGATGTAGAACACATCCGCACTACAGTGAAGTACGCTCCACGTCTCCGGAGATCCCCTGAGTGTGCAACTCAGAAGTTTTTTTTACCTTTTTAGATTTGACTGTCGGTTTTCATTTCTTTTTCTCTGCTCTATATTTTGCAATGCAGTGCGTCGGCGTCACGACCGAGTACTTCTAGCCCCGGTAGCGTCTTGCAGTATGTTTGTATGTTGCATTGGAGTTTTACACATACAAGTTCATTGTTGTGAGAAAAAACGTGCAGTTTTGCTATCTTATTCACTCTCTTTACATTCAAGAAACAATGTGCGGCTTCAGACCTAGACCTCTATGTTTGACCGATGTTTGCAGCTCACTTGCGCCTACAGAATGTTGAATACATGATGCAGCTCACCAATGCACTGTAGTTTTTCCTTTTTGTTGTTTTTTCGGATCAGTTTGTTCCTTCTGTATGAGAGGTCAGAACAACAAAAGAGAAAAAGAGAATCACTAATTTTGTATGTGGGGTGTTCTTGTTGTATGCGTATGTGATTCCCTTTAGTTGTTTTTACACCGAGTACGACTGGGCGTGCCGTGCGGTCCGGCAGTGCTCTTCTGCACTTCACTGACTTTGTGATTTCTGAAGAAAGTGCAAATGAAGTCCGCTATGGTTTGCTATTGAGGTTCATTTCACTCAATTTTGTAGGAAAGATGAAGTGATGTAATTCCATTGGATGCCCCATTACTCAATTTTGTTCTTATTGAAAACTGCACTCATTAGTTCATTGTAAAAATTGTAGTTCTTTACTATGGTTTGGTTGGTAGAGTGCAGTTTCTGTGTGTAGTTGTCTATAACAAATTAGATAGATGTGTATCTTTTGAAGTTCACTTTGTCCTCTGTCGTGGTTCGCTATAAAACTCCTTTGTTATCCACTTGGTCAACACACACAAAAAATATCTCAAAAGAAGCTCGCTTCTATATTAGATGTAGCTTAAAAAGGTTAGAAAAACGACAAATATGTCATGCAGTTCGCTTTGATTTGTGTCGTGGTTTACTTCGCCCTCATGTGAAGGGCACTCATTGCATGTGGTGTCGTGTGTTCAAAAAAGTAAAAATTCAGTCGACACTTGCAGTGCACTTCGCCATCGTGTGAAGTTCCCTATTTCGCCATTGCAGTGCGGTTGCCAATCTTTTTAGAAGTAAAACATGAGTGTGGACGTGTACAAATCATGCAGTCCACTTACATGTTTGATGCAGTGTCGGTTTTAGTCGGTAGAAGTGCGTTTTTCTATCTTAAAGAAGCTCGCTTTTCATTATATGTAGTTCACTCGCTCAGTCCCCACGGTCCACTCGCCCGGCCTACTACGTAAAAAAAGAGGTCGGAAAAAACTCATGCGATTCATTTTTGGTAGTTTCACGGCCTATTTACGGCAGTCTCGAGGTTCACTTTTCATAGTATTGCGGTCCACCAACACTCGACATGAAGTGCACTCCACCTCATTTAGGAAAATTTAGGTCCCACAATAAAGAAATCATGCAGGGCACTTGTTTGTCCAATGAAGTGCAGTTTTAAGTCTAAAGAAGTGCGATTTCTGTCTGATGCAGTACATATGACGATTTTGGTGTCGTGAAAAAACACAGTGTCCACATCTTGTTGAAATCAAAATTGCTCCTAAACCGTAAGGAATCGGAGAGAGTGTTCTATATGAAAAAGTTGCGCCTCATCGATATCTTTCCAACGAGTATAATTTGAATCATTTCGACCAGCGGTTTGTAAAAATTTCACGAAAAACGGCCGCTGACTCTCGTCGTCATCCGCATGATTTTTAAAATTAACTAAAAATCGTTAGATATCTCAAAAACATTTTAACATATCAAATTTGTGCCTCATCCGTAGCTTCCCAACGGCATATTATACGTCTAATTTCGAAAAACGGTTAGAAAACTGGAGCGAAACAGTACCGGAAGTTTATAAAAATTAAAAAATAGAATTCCGCGATTTAGTAAATTTGAAACTGCTCTTAAACTATAAGGAATTAGAGAAAATATTAGATATGAAAAAGATGCACCTCGATGATATATTTCCAGCGGTGTATCATTTGCTACATTCTGACAAGCGGTTTAGAAGAAATTGCAAAAAAACGCTCGCTGCCACTCATGAAGGGCCGCACCATTTTCGAAACTGCTCTTGAACCGTGAGTAATCTTGAAAAGTGTTCAACATGGAGAAGTTGCGCCTAATCCATAGCTTTTCAACGGTTATTACACACCTCATTTCGACAAACGGTGAAAAACTAGAGCAGAATAGGTACCGAAAATACACAGCGTGCAGTTTTTTGCAACCGGAAGTTCACTCGTGAGAGTAGTGCAGCACACTTGGTTCAAACAATGACGTGCACTTGCGTTGAGCATGCAGTGCGGAAGTGTTATCAGAATAGTTATTCTGCTAATATATATAACTAAAATAAACATCCAATTACATAAGTGACTATACAGATCATTCGCACACACCTTAATAAACAATTGCTTGCATTCTAAAGTAGGAGAAACAATCATCTAGCCATCTACTTCTTGTGATGATCCCGCCACTGCTTTGTGGCTCAATCCCTCATCTGGGGCATGAAGAAGACACTTCCTCATGTCAACGATCCGCCTGTACATCTCGTAGCTTGTGTACGTGTCCTTGGCCGCGTACTTGATGTGTTGTTCATCCAGTCTCTCATGCCAAGCACTGTGCCAGGCGTTCTTGTCCTTCTTGCTCTTATCCTTCATCTTCATGTAGTAGGGGTCGATGATGGCTGAGGCAAGGTCAACCAGGGAGTTCAGTTTGTTGTTGTCACTGCCCAGACCTTGTAGTGGTCCTGGATGTTGACAAGATTCCGACATTTCAAGCCCAAAACCTTAAGCGCTTTCAGATCATTGGTGGTGTCCACCGTAGGGAAATTGTAGTCGGAGTTGTTGATAAACCTGGATAAACGCTCGCAATGTCTTGTGGCCAGGTGGTAGTGGTAGATGAGGACATCATGTTGCACGCACAACTGGGCAACGACAACCTTTTGATCGTGCCCGGCATGACCGATGGTGTACTCGAGGTCGAAGACAACCACTTGGTACTTGTCCTCGGCAAGGAACTGCTCCATAGTTTGGATGGAGCTCTCCACCGATACCGCTTCGTTTGTGTACACCACCGAGAGGGCCTTCTCCCTCACGTGGGAGTCCACTACGTGATGCGTGGTGAACAGCCTGCCGTTGTCGTCGTCGGCCGCTGGGAGCGCCATTGGAGCCACGGGGATCGCCATTGGAACCGCTGGATGTCCTCTGTGTATGTCTCGTCTTGGAGGTGCTTATTGTGTCGTGTGATGTGAGAGATGAAGGTAAATGGCCACATGAATAAATGGGGGCCGGGAGGCCTGGATTCTCGGTGCATCCGCATGGCAGTTTTTGCAGCGGGTAACTGCATTGTCGAGCCGCGCCCGGCGCAACTGCATCCACACGAACATGCGTGATCGTGCATCGGCCCCAAACGCTGGCGTCGCTGCATAGAGAGCGGCTGTGTGCTACTACCTCCGTCTTGGTCTATAGTCCCCTTTATATTATGTGCCATACTTTGCCCTCAAATTTAACCAACAAAATGTTGATGCATGTTATAAAAATTATATTATTGGAAACTATGTTCAAATATGAATCCAACTATATAATCTTTGGCGACATGCATTCATATTTTATTAGTTAAATCCAACTTATAAACGAGGACGGGTGTATAGTAGGTAATTCAATTGCAAATGTTTTGTATTAACCATATGTGTACGTGGCCTTTCGTCCTCCTCTCGCATGTCTTGTCACCCCGCTACCGCAGACGGCTTACAACGCAAGCTTGTGCAGCACGCGGGAGTGTTCTTTTGGCCAAACAGTGGCGCCAATGAATCGTTGGTGCGCCCGTTACCGCGCAACCTCACAAGTTCGCGCGCAAGGTTCCCACCCGAGTGGGTGAAATCCCCCAAAATCCCAATGTCGGGCCTGCTATAAAAACCCTCACGACCGGCGAGTCCCGCATTGCATTTTCCCCTCCCTCCCTGTAGCTTATCTTGTATGCTTCTCCCACAATCACCAATGGCACTGGTCCGCTGTGGTCGCTCAGCCACTCCGCCATCATCAGACCACAACTCCAGCTGGGAGGCTACACCGCGGCGGCGGCGCAGTCCCCAGTGTAGTTTAGTGCGTGTGGCGTCCCTATTGGGTTTGCTCGGAACACCCACCACATGCTCCGCCGCCGGAGTCCGTGGCAGCTGTTGCTGGCCACCGTTGCCGCCACACCACTGTCGAAAGCCAGGGCCATCACCCGCTCTACTGCCGCGGCCCAAAGGCGGGAGGTGGCCATCATGGCCGCCACCCCACTGCCGGCCATCGTGGCCATCACCCACTCCACCACCGCGGCCCGAAGTCGGGAGGTGGTGGTCGTGGCCGCCACCCCATCATCGGCCGCCGTGGTTGCCAGCCCACCATCGACCGCCGGGGTCATCACCCGCTCCGCCACCGCCGCCCTAAGATGGGAGGTGGAGGTGGATGCCAGCACATGCGTCAGCGACCTTGTGCGCTATACCGAGTTCCTGCAGGAGGAGGAGGAGCGTCTCGTCGAGCACGCAAAGAGCCTTACCGCCGCCATGGCCGCGACACACACCGGCTCAGAGGCGAGGAATCAGGAGATCTACGAGGAGAACCACCGCTTTGAGAGGGGTCATCTGGAGCGACAGAGGGCGTTCGAGGTGAGCGTCACTAAACTTGTAGCAGCGACACGCACCGTATTGTAGTTGTCCAGCTCGTTGGTAGGCTCCTCCTCCTCTGCCTCTTACTGAGCGTGCTTGGTAGAGGAGAGGCTGCCGAAAGTAGAACAAAGCCCCTCCATAGTAGTATTTAGGGGCTATTTTGTTCAGTTCATCTGACTATAGATGTGGTGGAACTGTACAACATACTTAAAATTAGCTAGTATATAAAGTAGAACTAGCTATTTCAGTACATGGTTGGCAAAAATTGGGAAAAGTTTGGTCGGTTCAGCTGTGGAGTTGAACTGTTTGTATAAATTAAGCACGACTACTTAATCTATGAATGAAATCTATGCTTAATTACTGAATTTTAGTTGCAAAAATTAGATACTGCTAGTGATTTTTAGCTGCATATTTTGACAAATCGCAGTGTTACAAGGTTGACAAATGGCAATGTTACTAGATCAACAAATGTCAATCTTTCAAGTTTGACAAATGGCAACTTACCCAATATGACAGATGCAAATCTTACCAAATTGTTTGTAAGTGGTTGCACACGGGTCATCCAAAACAACTGTTTGCGTTGAAGAGATGCACAAATCCTGCTCTCGCTTTGCATACGGGTGTTCTATCTAAAACGTTTGCGATCAAGAGCTGTAGAAATCCTGCTCGGCACATTTTCCCTTGGCTTCCTGGGGAAGCGGTCGGTTTGCATACGGGTGTTCTAACTAAAACGTTTGCGATCGAGATACAATATTAAACCCAAGAAAAAAAATCTATTTCTGGCGGCGGCGTGCCGTGTTGTCCTTTTCGTTGTCGTCCTCCGGGATGCCGTTGTTGAAGTCTCCAAGGTAGCACAAAATGTTCTTCACTTCTAAATCAAACATCATGTAGTCGCACGATCGACAGGCGGGGCGCGGGAGGACGGCAGCTGGCGGCACTCAGAGGTAGCTGTCGACTGCTACATCCCATGCCGCTGAGGGGGGCACGCCCATGGGCACAGGCGCGGCGGGTGCAGCCAAATGCACGGGGACCGGCACCGCGGTGGGTGCAGGGGCGCGCATGGGCACGGGCACTGGCGCTGGCATGTAACATGAGCCCGTGCGGGTCCGTGCAGCCCTCGGTGACATCTGCGGTTTCCAGCTCTGCGATAGTGCTGGGTGACCAGCCCATCAATTCTATGGGGATGGTCGCTGGCACGGGCGTGGGGATGGGAGCTGGGACGGGAGCGGGGGCAGCAACAGCAGCGGCCAGCTCGTTCTGGGCCATGTTGAGGCCCCATTCCTCCTTATTTTCTATCTCCTCCTGCTCGGAGTCGATTTTACCAAACTTAAAGACTAGTGGCAGATGATCCTTCTATGCCATGGTGTTGGTGGAGGTCTGCGGGTGGGAGGGAAATGGGAGGCGAATAGTAAGGCCGCCCGTATTAAGCAACGGCTCGGGCGCCATTAATGGAGAGGAAGGCGGGCGGCCATGGAAGTCAAAGGGCTTGATTCCCAATGAGCCTGCACAGCATACAGCTCGCACGCTTCCTGGTGAGCCTGCACATTGGAAGAGAGCGTGCACGGCTCTCGTTCAGCGTGCACACCGGACTGCGTTCACACGCCTCCCGTTCAGTCAAGCAGCTGTCCGCACGGCACCTCCTATAGCCATTAAAGGCGTCACGTGAATGGTTAACATGACGCACACGATTTGAATTATACAAACGTTTGCGATGTTAGAGTGGCAGCTATTTGTTTGAAAATGCCTTTGTTGGTTGTTATTCAAGTGCTTCTTCTCTCTAAATGGACACGAAAAATACCACAGCATGTCGAGTGCCACTCCATGGTAGCATGCCAAGTTTCCATGAATTTCAAAGGAGTTTTGGATTGCTAGAATTTAAAAGGAAAGTATCTCAACATTTTTCCGGCAATCAACAGTGCCCTGGTGTTTGAAATTCAGTCCCATTTCTTGCATGGGACCTAAGCATGCACCCAAGGACAAAGATTTGATTTTCAACCAATTTATATGCACTGGAGCATGTGCATGTAGTTCTAATTTGAATTAAGCGCATAGAAAACCCAGTTAATGTATAAAAATGTCCAAATGAGCCCCAAAAATTGCAAAATTTAACACAACACTCTTGTTGTTCTATGTTGACACTAGAAAATTTTTGAAAGCAGTAAGAGGCAGCTGATATCATTTCATCTCTGGAGGTGGGACATTCCCTATCGAAAGCATCAGGCTTGTTGTGAGAAGCTCGGGTTTGTGAGAAGCTTATACCCAAACCTGCCCCAAATGGGACAAAAAAATTACCACGGCATGTTGATGCCGCTCCATGATAGCATGCCAAATTTCATGAATTTCAGACGAGTTTTGGATTTACTAGAATTTAAAAATCAGGAATTTCAATGTTTGCGTCTGAGTGACGGTGGCAGGGTGTTTGACATTCATTCGCATTTCTTGCATGGGACCTAAGCATCCAACCAAGGGCACATATTTGAATTTTCAACCAATTTATATGCATTAGAGCATGTGCATGTAGTTCAAATTTGAAATATGCACATAAATGCATCAAAAACTCAATTAATGCATAAAAATGTCCAAACGAACCCCGAAAAATCCCAAAAATTGACACAACACTCATGTTGTTCTATGTTGACACTAGAATTTTTTTTAAAGCAATAAGAGGCAGCTGATATTATCTCATCCCGAAAGGTAGGATGTTCCCTACCGAAACCATCAGGCTTGTTGTGAGAAGCTCCGGTTTGTAAGAAGCTTACACCCAAACCAGCCCCAAATGGGACAAAAAATTTACTACGGCCTGTTGATGCTGCTCCATGATAGGATGCCAACTTTCATGAATTTCAGATGAGTTTTGGATTTACTAGAATATAAAAACCAGGAATCTCAATGTTTGCGGCCGAGTGACGGTGGCATGGTGTTTGACATTCATTCTCATTTCTTGCATGGGATCTAAGCATCAAACCAAGGACACATATTTGAATTTTCAACCAATTTATATGCACTAGAGCATGTGCATGTAGTTCAAATTTAAATTATGCACATAAATGCATTGAAAACTCAATTGATGCATAAAAATGTCCAAACGAACCCCGAAAAATCCCAAAAATTGACACAACACTCTTGTTGTTCTATGTTGACACTAGAAACATTTTGAAAGCAATAAGAGGCAGCGGATATCGTTTCATCCCCAAAGGTGGGATGTTTCCTATCGAAACCATCTGGCTTGTTGTGAGAACCTTTGGTTTGTGAGAAGCATATCCTCAAACTTGCCCCAAATGGGACAAAACATTTACCATGACATGTTAACGCTGCTCCATCATAGCATGCCAAGTTTCATGAATTTCATAAGAGTTTTGGATTTACTAGAATTTAAAAACCAGGAATCTCAATATCTGTGTTCGAGTGACGGTGGCAGGATGTTTGATATTCATTCCCATTTCTTGCATGGGACCTAAGCATGCAACCAAGGATACAGATTTGAATTTTCAACCAATTTATATGCATTAGAGCATGTGCATGTAGTTCAAATTTTAATTATGCTCATGAATGCATTAAAAATGAAATAATGCATAAAAATGTCAAAACGAACCCCGAAAAATCCCAAAAATTGACACAACACTCTTGTTGTTCTATGTGGACACGAGCAATTTTTTGAAGGAAATAAGAGGCAATGGATATTGTTTCGTCCCCAAAGGTGGGATGTTCCCTACCAAAGCCATCAGGCTTGTTGTGAGAACCTCTGGTTTGTGAGAAGCATATCCCCGAACCTGCCCCAAATGGGACAAAAAAATTTAGCACGACATGTTGATGCCGCTCCATGATAGCATGACAAGTTTCATGAATTTCAGATGAGTTTTGGATTTACTAGAATTTAAAAACTAGGTATCTCAATGTTTGCGGCCGAGTGACGGTGGCAGGGTGTTTGACATTGAGCCACATTTCTTGCATGAGACCTAAGCATGCAACCAAGGACATAGATTTGAATTTTCAACTAATTTATATGCATTAGAGCATGTGCTTGTAGTTCAAATTTGAATTATGCACATGAATGTATAGAAAACTTAGTTAATGTATAAAAATGTCCAAGCGAACCCCGAAAAATCCCAAAAGTTGACACATCACTCGTGTTGCTCTATGTTGACACAAGAAACATTTTGAAAGTAAGAAGAGGCAACATATATCATTTCATTCCCCAAGGTGGCAGGTACCCTACTGAAACCATCAGGCTTGTTGTGAGAGAAGCTCTGGTTTGCGAGAAGCTTATACCCACGCCTGCCCCAAATTGGATAATATTTTTACCACGGCATGTCGCTGCCGTTCCACGATATCATGTCAAGTTTCCTGAATTTTAGACCAGTTTTTGATTTACTAGAATATTAAAAGCATGTATCTCAATGTTAGCGGCTGAGCGACAGTGTCAAGGTGTTTGACATTCATTCTCATTTCTTGCATGTGACCTAAGCTTGCAACCAAGGACAACATTTGATTTTGCAACCCGTTTTTATGGACTGGAGCATGTGCTTCAATTTTGAATTGTGCACCTGAAATATCTAGAAAACCAATTTAATATATAAAATTTCCAAACGAACCCTGAATAATTCCAATTTTTTTATGACACACATATAGTTGCATGTTCACTGCAGATAAAAGGTCTAGAAATTCAAACACCGTCCATTGCCACTGTGACCCCATTATGTAATTCAAATCAAAATGAAAATCAAATAGATCCCACATAGTTTATTATCACCAACCGTGTGAGATGCGGTACAAAATATCCTGGAGCACCGTCGATGTATAGTACGCCTATGGCTTTGTCAGGACCCGGATCCTATGCCACACCGATCTATTATGTAACACCCCATATCACTTTGTGGCCTCACGCACGGTATTCCCACGGGTGTTGCATTACCAGGCCCGGGACCGTTTGCGCCTTTTGGCTCACATATATGATAGTGTCGCTAGCATCCATATGACAAAGAACCCGGGCTGACATGGCTAGTCGTGAACCCAAAGTGGCACTAACTTACGGGGACAGGCATACATGACCCAGCAACGAACATGTCGGTCATCAGCGAGTGAATCCGGGCTGTAGCATCTGGGCTAACAGGACTCCGGAGAATCCGGGCTGTAGCAGGCTAACAGGACTCCAGTAGACACCGCGTGACATTTCCCCGAAGGGACAAACACAGGAACGAAGATGGACACATGTCGGCCAGCCTAAGTGTTCCGGAGCAGTAGCAAGCAACCAGGGCTCAGTGGAAGAACTAGGAGACATTTCCTGATAAGAGAGGCTACCAAGGATAAACAACTAGATAGTCAGATCCCACACATACCAAGCATTTCAATAACATACACGCAATATGCTTGATATGTGCAAATACAACATTGCATCACAACATGACTCTACAACTCAAGTATTTTATTCAATAGGCTCCGAGGAGCGATATATTACAAACATGGGTCTCATGACCCAACATTCAGAGCATACAAGTCAAAGCACATGCGGAAGCTTAACATGATTGAGTACAGACATCTACAAATGAAAAAGGCTAAGAAGCCTAACTATCTACCAGATCTTGCCAAGGGCACAGGATCGTAGCTGAGGTAACAAGCTAAACATCAAAGTCCAGGCGGAACTACTAGTGAGACAGAAGTCTCTCTGCAAAAACATAAATAGGAAAACATGAGTACAAATGTACCCAGCAAGACTTACATCGGAACTAACTACATATGCATCATTATCAACAAAGGGATGGTGGGGTTTAACTGCAGCAAGCCAGCTTTGACTCGGTGGCTATCCTGAACTACGACTGCAAGTAACTCTTTTGTAGGTGGCGCACACGAGTCCACATATTCACCATATCAATACACCACAATGGATCCGCTCCCGTCTCCCTACGATAACGCCATCCATAGAACTCATGCTTATCTTGCGCATTTTAGAGTATCCACTTTCACCTGTCTATGAACTATATAGGCAACCCAGAGGTCCTTTATTGCGGACGCGGATATTCGAATAGATCATTTATAACTCTGCAGGGGTCTACTTCTTCACACATGTTTCCACCACTTAGCGTTTGCACACGACATGTTATCGGCAGACTTCAAGCGAAAGCTGATGTGGGTGTAGACCACGACCTACCTAAACACTCAAGTCTCTAGTCCGGTTTATCGCCTATTCAGGTTCCATCCGCAGGGAGTCCAGCCGAGGTTTCCACATGCGGCCCCGAACGATGTGTACAGGGTTCCGCAACACCAGACGGGCGCTTGGCATAACCGGCCACGTGCCTACCGCATCACAGCCCACCCCTCTGATTGGTGCTGCGCACGGCCTCCAGCGACTACAAACACCAAAAACTACTTGCAACTCCTGGACAGAGGACTAGGGTGGTTAAGAAGTCGAGCAGGGTCATATTTCAGGGCCCAATGCATGGTAGTAGTTGTTTCATGGATCACAAACACAACACTCAGTTCATGAGGACGGCTTCAATGAGACAACCCACCATGTACTCCTACTTGGCCTCTCACCTCTACGTTTACCAAATCATGTTCATACACTTAGCTCACACACAGTAGGACATGTTCATCACCATTCCAATTCATCCCCGATGAATCAGACCTGACTCAACTCTAAGTAGTAGAAGGCATGACAAACAAGCATAAATGAGTAGGCACATCAGGGCTCAAACAACTCCTACTCATGCTAGTGGGTTTCATCTATTTACTGTGGCAATGACAGGTCATGTAGAGGAAAAGGAGTTCAACTACCGCAACAAGTAATAGATGAATCGATGTTGTCCTAATGTAGTAAAAGAGATCAGGAGCGAGAGAGTGGGATTGTATCAGAATGAGCAAGGGGGTTTTGCTTGCCTGGCACTTCTGAAGATAGTATAGTTCTTCATCGGTGTCATCGAACTCATCATCGAAATATCGTCTACTGAGAGGGGACAATTACCGGCAAACAAGGAAGAACACAATCAATGCAATGCACAATATGATGCATGATCATGACATGTCAATATGCTATGATTTGAGCTAATGCAACTAGCAACAGATTAAATGGAGTTGGTTTGAATCCAAGATTCAAATTCAAACTCCATATATGGATATTCAAATGTTATTTATATGATTTGTCCTAAACAATAGCTATAAGTTATTCTAACATGCATTAAAATGTTACAGATGGATATATTGGATTTTTCTGATCATTTTTCATATATAATTTGTTTCATTTGGGGTTATGGTTGAATTTCTATAAATTTTAGAAGTTTTAGGGTATTTCTGTAATTAAATAAATCATTTAGATTTATTTGAATTCAAGAAAAGGCTTTGTGACGTCAGAGTGACGTCAACACTACGTCAGCAGGTCAAAGGCACCAACCCAGGTCAAACCTGACGGCTAGGACCCACATGTCAGTGACTATGACTAGTTCTAATATAAATTAAACCTAATCTAGTTTAATTAGTCGGGCGGGGCCCGCCTGTTAGTGAGTCAGTGGCTAAACCAGACTTATTTATTAACTTAATAGAAAGTTAGCAGGGGTCGGGCCCACATGTCAGTGATGCAGGGGAGGTCAAACCCCTGGTCAAAGAGTCAAACCCGCCGGTGAGGTCCGCGATGTACTTGTGCCTCAGGTTTCCTCTGTGGTGCTCCAAATGATGCGTGGCTAGGCGCGTTGGAGAGCTAGCTCGATGGCGCATCGGGTGGTGGCCGTGGCTGGGCGTGGGGTGGACAGAGTCAAGGGCAGCGAGCTCGGTTGCGGCCGCTGGAGTTCGGTCGTGCACGAGAGCGCGTTTGCAGGTCGAAAACGAGTGAAGCAAAGCGCTAGGGATGCTCTACATGGCCCTACGAGCTTGTTGGACTCGCCGGGGTGACCCAATGGTCACCGGAGTTGCGTTTATGACGAGCTCGAGCGGCAGCGAAGGTTCGGCCATGGCGGAGACGACAGCAATAGGGCGAGCACGACCAGGGGAGAGGTGGGAGATAAAGCAGGAGCTCACAGGGAGGTGGATGGTGCAGACGGCAGGGTCGGGGAAGCGTAGGTTGTCGCGAATCAATGGTAGCGATCCACGGCGGGCGAGGTGCAGACGATGTTGGTGGCGATGAAGCAGGGCCTCCTAGCGTCGCGTAGCTCGGTGGAGAGGGCAAGGCAGTCACGGCGGAGCTTCTAGGCTCAGTGGCAGGGCGAGGGGTGGCCGGTGGCTACGGCGGCGAGCAGCGGCGCAATACGGTGCGCTCGATGGCACAAGGAAGAGAGGGCATAGGAGGGAAGAGGTTGCAGGTGCGAGAGAGAGAGAGGTGAGGGGGGAGTGTGGCTTCGTCTAGAGCCGTCCAGAGCGAGCAGGCAGGCTGGAGGTCGCATGCGGTGGCCGTGCGCGCGTCGGGCACGCGCTGTGCATCCGACTGGCGGGAGGAAGAAGACCTCCCTGCCCCTGGTGGGCTGGGCCGGGCAGATGGGCTGCCAGGTGAGCACCGGGTAAGTTCTCTCTCTCTCTGGTTTTCTCTTTTCTATTTTTATTTTGTCTGTTTTGATTTAGTACAAGCACTAAACGATTTTAATATATACAAGGTGAGCGCCGGGTAAGTTCTCTCTCTCTCTCTCTGGTTTTCTCTTTTCTATTTTTATTTTGTCTGTTTTGATTTATGTACAAGCACTAAACCATTTTAGTACAAGCACTAAATGGCTTGCTAAAATATATACAAGGCCGCTCACAAACTTCCAGAATTATTAGAGTTATATTTAATATATATTAAATATAAATCCAAAGCAAATAATTATTGGATTAATTCAAATGGCCAAAATAATTCCTCAAAAAATGTTCCACATTTTTGGTTTGGATAAAAACCCTTCCAAAAATTATCAAACATCATTGGAGACCATTCTAGAAACATTGGATGCATTCCCGGGGTTATTTGCCCTTCTTTTATTTAAATGTTTTGAGGGTTTCAACTTCCTCAGTTCAACTTTCAGAAAATGGACAAGATGCATGGATGCAATGCTACTAATTACAATCATAATTCTAGGGTTGTGACAGGCTTATGCGAGAAGGTGTGTCGATGACAGTCCACAGCCGATGTGTCAAGCACACTAGGTTGCTCCCCAAATATCATTTCATTGTTCAATCATCGCCGATGAAAGATGGGGACGTGGACCCGCGTCGTGAGGGCAACTTCGGAGGCCCACTCCAGCTACAGCGCGTCCGCAGCCGCCATGCGCGTGCTAACAAGGTGCATGAGCGCAGCCGCAACCTGCGACCAGGCGGCAAAGGCAGCCCAAACAGCCGCTGTTTCTTCTCAGGTGGTGGCAGCAACATCTGCCTTGGGGATAGCAGCTGGCGAGAGAGGCACAGTATCTGTCGGTTCCGCAGTGGCGGCCTTAGCCCTGATGGAGGGCGCCCACGACCACGTCGAGGCCGCCCACGCCCAGCTCGTGGCGGTCACCACACAAATCAAATGAAGCTTCTCCGAAAACCCACGGTCGAAGAGTTGGCAATCGCCGAGAGCGTTCGAGCAGCCGTCCGTTCCTTTGCGGCATACCTTGCAACGATGGAGCCCGTCCAAGCCAAGATCGCGGCCGCCCATGCCCAGCTCGTGGCGGCCTTTTCCCAAGAGATGGCGGACGCGGATGGTGAGATGCTTGCCGAATATGGTGTGATGGATGCCATGGAGCTCCTTCCCTAGGAGATCGTCGGGCGTGAGCTGGACATGGAGGAGGCGGCGGAAATTGATGAGAACCAGCTGTAATAGTACTCTTTGTTTTGTTTAATTAAGAGCATCGGTCTTTAATTTGTTAGAGTAATGTTTTAGCTGGCTAGCTGTGTTTAATTGGTGAACTTGCTCGTTAAGAAGTGTGGGTGTGCTCTAGTCTCCTCTGTTTACCCAAATTATGCAATGACATGGATGAGCACTGTAACCAGGGAAATTGGAACCAAATTTTTTGATGTTCAAACTAATCACACACGGGTGAAGCTATCTGAATCTTTTGTGATGTTCACACATTGTACATAGTTCTGATTATGGGACCGTGTCTGGTGACACTTTGCGCGGCAGTTTTTTTTGTTGAACCGATTCAAAAAATTTGGCTTCCGCGGAAATATCTACCTCCCCCCCTCCCCCTTACCACAAGCCACATTTCCCCTATTTCCACCTTCCTTTCAAAGTTGAAACCTTCACTCCTTGCTTGCAGCGCCGCCCCCCTCACAGGCGACCCTCCTTCACGCTACTCGGCCTCGTCTATCCCGGAAGGTAATCCACACCAGACTCCCATCCTCCTGCTCCTTCCACATCCCACATGCCCCGACCGCCAGAGCGACACCTTCCACCCAAATCACCGACCCCTCCACCAAATAAGTTCCTCCCTAAGCCATGGCGCACGCAGTATAGCCAGGAGCTCAAGGAGCATTTGGTAGCGGAGAAGCAAATCGTGGCCGCACACGTGGATGAGGTCGCGATGGCTACCGTTTGTGACGACCCCCAGATCTTGGAGGAGTTATGTCTACTACGCAACTTTATTCTTGTAGACTTGTGTTGGGCCTCCAAGCACAAAGTTTTGTAGGACAGTAGCAATTTTCCCTCAAGTGGATGACCTAAGGTTTATCAATCTATGGGAGGCGTAGGATGAAGATAGTCTCTCTCAAACGACCCTACAACCAAATACAAGAAATCTCTTGTATCCCCAACACACCCAATACAATGGCAAATTGTATAGGTGCACTAGTTCAGCGAGGAGATGGTGATAAAAGTGTAATATGGATGGTAGAAATATATTTTTATAATCTGAATAAATAAAATCAGCAAGGTAGCAAATAGTAAGCGGGCACAAAAACTGTATTGCAATGATGGAAAATGAGGCATAGGGTCCATACTTTCACTAGTGCAATCTCTCAAGAATGCTAACATAGTTGGATCATATAACCATCCCTCAAAGCGCGATGAAGAATCACTCCAAAGTTCCTATCTAGCGGAGAACATAAGACATAATTGGTTGTAGGGTACGAAACCACCTCAAAGCTATTCTTTCCGAGTTCGTACTAAAATAACACAAAGCTATTCTTTCCGTTCGATCTATCCTAGAGTTTGCACTAAAATAACACAAAAGCAAATTCAGATTTATAATATTCAATCCAACACAAAGAACTTCAAAGAGTGCTCCAAGATTTCTACTGGAGAAACAAAGACAAGAACGTGCAGCAACCCCTATGCATAGATTACACCAATGTCACCTCGGGAATCCACGAGTTGAGTGCCAAGACATATATCAAGTGACTCAATACGATACCCCATTGTCACCACGAGTATTCAACTGCAATACATATATCAAGTGTTCTCAAATCCATAAAATTATTCAATCCGATAACAATGAAATCTCAAAGGGGAAAACTCAATTCATCACAACAAGATAGAGAGGGGAAAACACCATATGATCTGTCTATATTAACAAAGCTCGCGATACATCAAGATTGTGACATCTCAAGAACATGAGAGAGAGAGATTAAACACATAGTTACTGGTACAAACCCTCAGCCCCGAGGGTGTACTACTCCCTCCTCATCGTGGTGGCCGTCGGGATGATGAAGATGGCCACCGGTGATGATTCCCCCCTCCGGCATGGTGCCGGAATGGGATCTCGATTGGATCTCGTGGATGCAAAGGCCTTGCGGAGGCGAAACTTCTATCTAGGTCTACCCCGAAGGGTTTTGGAATATTTGGGATTTTATAGGGCGAAGAAGGGGTGCGGGATGCCACCGAGGTGAGCACAACCCACCTGGGCGTGCCTGGGGGCCCAGGCATGCCCTGGTGGGTTGTGCCCCCCCCCTCGGGGCACCCCCCAGGTGCTGCTCTGTCCCATCCTGGGTGTTTTAGTCCATCAAAATTCTCCAAGGAGTTTCGCGGTGTTTCGACTCTGTTTGATATTGATTTCCTGCGATGTAAAAAACAAGCAAAAAACATCAACTGGCAATGGGCACTGGGTCAATAGGTTAGTCCCAAAAAATGATATAGAGTTGCTATAAAATGATTGTAAAACATCCAAGAATGGTAATATAATGGCATGAACACTTCATAAATTATAGATACGTTGGAGACGTATCAGCATCCCCAAGCTTAATTCCTACTCGTCCTGGAGTAGGTAAATGATAAAAGACATAATTTATGAAGTGTGAATGCTGGCAAAGTGCATAAGTTTGATCAATGACAATTTCAATCACTTTTCCTAACATCATAACAGAAATTCTTTCTTATAAAACTTCTCATGTTATAGTAGCAACCAATTCACATGTTAAGGTTCAAACAATGAATTCTCTTGAAACTAAACAACCTATGTTCTCAGTCACCAAGCAATTCCAATTCAACTTATTTAATAGAGTCTAAGTAAGAGCTCCACATACTCAACCATCATATAGTATTCCATGATTTCTAACACTCACCGCGTACACACGAGCAAAACATTTCAACCGGACACATAGAAAGATAGGGCTTATAATTTCGCCTCCCAACGTATTCACCTTTGGGTGATGTCAACAATAATAACTCATGCTAGCCATATTCAGCTGGACATATGTGCCTCGATCTTTCCTCACCACATGATGCTTGCCAAAGGAGAAAAATAAAAAGGAATAGAAAGAAAAACTTTGACTCTTGCATAAAAGTAAATACTGAAAAGCAAAAGGTAGGCCCTTCGTAGAGGGAAGCAGAGGTTGCCATGCGCTTATTTGTTTGTATGCTCAACCCTTAGTGCAAAAGAACGTCAAGTTATATTGCCCCTTATGATTGCAACCTTTATTATGCAGTCTGTCGCTTTTATTCTTTGCAATCACAAGTTCATACAACGCTCCATTTTCTCTTACATTAAATGATCTAACACTTACAGAAGCAATTTTTATTGGCTTATTGCACCGATGACAACTTACTTGAAGGATCTTGCTCAATCCTTAGGTAGGTATGGTGGACTCTCAAAACAAGATTTGGGATTAAGGGTTTTTGGATGCACAAGTAGTATCTCTACTTGTGTCGGGGAAGCTGATCCACGAACACCTATGGGGACCGGCGGACCGAGCCCCTTTCGGTTCGGCAGGGGGGCGGAGATCGCATGAAGAGCGGATCGAGGCAAAACACACGAGCAGTTTACCCAGCTTCGGAGCTCTCCAGAGAGATAACACTCCTATTGCTGCTTGTCTGATTGTATTGAGTTCTTGCTCAGGAGCGTTGAGTGCTACAGTATGCACCAGCTGCTAACGAGACCGAGCGTGAGTGTTTTCTGGTTTCGAACCCCTTCTACGTTGCGCATGGGCCTCCTTTTATACGCTCAAGGGGTCTCCGACAGGTGGCAACGTAGACAAGGGCAAAAATGGAAAAGGAATTGCGGTTGGTACAACTACTTGTACAATGTATCCCACCTAACCCTGACGGCAGGGGACAAAGGCATTAAATGCCCGTCTGCGTCGCCCAAATAGTGCAAAAAGGACCGTCAGGGGCGCCACCGTTCGCCACGATGGCAGTCTTGTCAGCGTCGCTTGCCACCGCGCACCGCTAGCTGCACAGCCTCTTGCCACGCGCGTCTGGAAAGGCCTCAGGGCGACACGTTGGTGGATGTGCTGGAGCGCGGGTACTGAGTGGTAGCTTGTCGCGGCAAGCGCCTTGCCGCGGATATTGTCTTGTCGCGCCCGGAAGCTTGTCGCTCACCGGGCCTTGCCGGGATGCTTGGAGCGTCGTGGCAAGTTCCTTGCGATGCCTTGGTTGGCCTTCCCGGCAAACTCCTCTTGCCGGGGCCTTGTCTCCTTGGCTTGAATACTTTGTTCTTGAATGGTTCCAAAGGAACCACGGAGGACCTTGGCGGTCACCCGGCAAGCCTTGCCACGGGGTGCTGTAGCTGCCCGTGCACAAGTTCGGGATACTAGGGTACCCCTACTTTAGTACACCGACAGGAGCCCCCGGGCCTGGGCCACACACGGTGCCGAGCGCTGTTGGGCCAGGCCCAAAACAAGGCACGGGCATGCACGGCCTGGCTTACGCCGTATCTTACTCCGTATCCACCGCACCCTCCCCCAACGGCACGCGTCGAATGCGGCGTCGTGGGAGAGATCGTGGGTGGTTTCTTTATTCGGAAAGGCGGAATGTCCGCCCCTCCCTCTTTATAAGCAGGGGAAACAGGGGCAGTTCGCCCATCTCGCCGGTTGCTACTCCAATCTCGGAAATCTCTGCCGCTCCCCCCCTTCTTCTCAAAGCCGTAAGAGAGCAGCGCGCCGCCCCCTATTGCCACCAGCACCACCAACGCCGTCGATCTCCCCCACCACCTCCGCCATGGCTCCGAAAGCCGACAAGGGGAAGGGCGTGAAATCGGTCGAGGCGCAGCGGCTCGCGGCACTGCGAAAGGAGTGGGCCATCTTCCCCCCTCAGCTTGCCGCGAAGGAGCTGAGGGAGTACTACTACCGCTTCTGGTGGACGGAGACGTGAGCGCATCCGCGCATGAAGGTACTCCCAGCTGCCGCTTCGGAACTGGCTCCAAACGGATACCCCTTCTTTGCGCTGTTCTTCTACTGCGGGCTCTGCCCGCCCTTCTCTTAATTTTTCTGTGACATCATGAACACCTACGGGTTCCGCCTCCTTGACTTCACCCCCAACGCCATTCTGACCATGGCAGTTTTCGCACATCTTTGCGAAAACTTTGTCGGAGTCCATCCAAACGTAGCTCTTTTTCGCCACTTCTTTATGCCCCGAGTCGAGAGAGGAGAGCCTTTATCCGGCGGAATCGCCTGGATCTCGAGAGTCGGCAAGAAGGAAGCTTATCTGGAGGGAGAGCTCCGCAGCAAGTGGGAGGAATGGAGAGCAGAGTGGTGCTGGATTTTCGAGGAGAACCCGCAGCCATTTACTGCCCTGCGACAAGCCCCAATAGCGCGCAGCAACGGAAGGAGCAACGTGGCCCCGGAAGACGATAGGCTGAAGATTGCCGTCATCCGGATCTTATGCCTCAGGCTTGCCGGGCTCACCGTAGGCGCCGTTGGCGCAGATTTTCTTTGCCACTGCATCGCCCCCCTGCAGGAGAGGAGGAGACCTGCCTGGGAGTTCCAAAACTCGGCGGATATCATGAGGCTGCGCCCGGGCCTCAACTTCAACTTCACTATCCTGGAGCTGGACGCGATGCTCCTGGAACTGTTCAAGCGCGATCCTCAACATCCATTCATGTTGCCGAGGGGTGTCGTTCCGTTGTGCAATAACTCCTCGCTCGACCGCATCCATGCAATGATGCCGCTGTGCGATTCGCATGGAATCGTCCCAACTTGGCAAGAGCCTGCAGGCCACGTCGTGCGGGATTTCTTTGACGGCTTGGTAGAAGTGCCGGTCCGCATTGATGAACAGAAGAGCCTTACTCGCGACACCACCGATGCGGAGATGCAGCGCATCGCCACCAGGCTGGAAGAGGCGGCGGCAGCAGCTGCCGCGGGCGAGTTCGTGTTCACCGTGGAGGAGGCAGAGGCGGAAAGCCTTGTCGAGCGAGAGGAGTTCGCCGGCGAGGAAGAGGTTGTCGGGCTTGAAGCCGAGTCGAGCGAGCCCGGCGAGGGGGAGCTCATCGGGCCCGAACCTTCTGCCAGCTCGCCGCAAGCGGAGCCCCCAGCTCCACCGAGAAGGCGTCTCCGCAAGGCTGGGGATGTTGCGGGGCGGCAAACGAGTCAACAGCTGCCGTGCCGCGCGACACGCTCTACCGCGGCAAGCACTGTTACCGCGGGAGCGCCTCATGCCGCTGCGGCAACTGGGGCGGGGTCTTCCCGGTCCACCGCTACCGCCCCTGCCAAGCGGGCAAGGGAACCTACTCCTCCGCCTCATCGCACCGGAGGCGAGCCGGACTTCGATCTCTCCGCGCTCAGCTCCGACGAGGAAGAAGAAGAGTAAGATTCTTTGTTGTACTTGTAACTCTTCAATTTTGTTGCTTTGTCTTGTATCTGATTTGCTTTACTCTGAACCTATTCCTTCTCAGGACGCTGGCCCAGAGAGCGGCAAAGAGAGCCAAGGCCCCGGTGATTGTCATCGAGGATGATCCCATTGCGACGGCAGGGGACATGTCTGAAACCACCTTGCCGGACCCGGCAAGCATTCCTCAAAGCAGCCCCCAGCGCAGCCCCCAGCGTAAGTATATAGTTTACTTCTTGCTGTCAGGCGCTCATGGGTGCTCTTTCTTCGCTGATATCTGACTGTTGGTTTGTGTAGGAGCAGAGCAGCCTCACCAGGAGTGCCCGGAAGCCGCTCCCGAAGTGCCATCTGCTTCGACTACACCGCCAAGGGAGGCTTCCCCGGCAAGGGACCGTTCTCCGGCAAGGGAGAATTCCCCGGCAAGGGATAGCACCAGTGATCCTCCGGTGGTTGAGACCACGACTGCAGATCCTAGCACAGGTAATCCTCTTGCTTGAAAACTTCCCTTGGGCTCTTCTTCTTCTGATTTTCTTTTTGGATATTCGTTTGACTTTTCTCCCCTCTTCGGTCGTCAGATCCATCAGCTACGGATCCGATGGAAACCGAGGTCGCTGGCGAGGAGAACGCGCGCAGCAACACCGACGACACCGTTGCCATCGAAGGAGAAGCCGGCGCTGATGATCCCGCCAGCGAAGAGGCCGCCAAAGCTGCCGCCGCAGAAGCTGGCGAGGGATCCGGCGATCGCACTGACGGCCCCGAGGCCGCAGGAGCGCTAGGTGCTACGCCAACCGCCGATCCCTCCGCCGCTGCTGCAGCGCCAGGCTCCGAAGAGCCCCATCCCGGCGCCTATTTGAAGGCCGGCGACGGCATCTTCATCAAGCTCCCCTGGGCGTCAAGGTCCAGGGCGCCGGTCGAAGGAGAAGCCTTGGATGGAGAGGTGCTCGCCTCCGCTGGGCTGACGCTGGTCGATGCGCCAAGCAGCAGCGGCGACGAGACTGAGGAGGAGCGGCTACTGCGGAAGCTGTTGTCGCTTTACCGCGCCCGACAAGCCAAGCTGGAATCCCGAGAAGCACTTGTCGCGAGGGAGGGAGTGGACATTGAGAAGCGCGCTAAGGAGCTCCGGGGTCTCAGACAGGAAACTCTCCGATCCCTGGCAGAGGAGCGGGAGCAGGTTGCCGAGGAGCGGAAAGCTTTCCTCCTCGTGAAGGCTGAAGTTGAAGAGCAACAACGGCTCACTGCCGAGAAGCTGTCTGCGCAGGAAGGTGAGTTGGCGCAGCGCAAGGTCAACCTTTACAGCCACGAGGAGGAGCTTGCCGCGCGCGAGCAAGCAATTGGTGGGGCTCTCAAAGAAGCAAAGGATGCTGCCGCAGCTGCCGAGGCCGCCAAGAAGGAACTGGAGACGAAGATGGCGCAGCTGGAGGCCGATCTCAAGGCGAGCGGTGAGGAGCTTGCCGCGCTCAAGCGTGAGCGCGAGAAGGACGCCGCCGCTCATGGCGAGCTGCAGGGCCGTCTCGCTGAGAGGAGCAAAGAGCTTAGCGCCGCCAAGGACTCCAACGCAGATCTTGAGTTGAAGCTGGCCACTTTGACCAAGACGCTGGACGGCGCCAGGGAGCAGGAAGTGGCCTTGAAGGAGAAGATCAAGGCCGACGAGGCGCTGCTGGCGAGTGCTGCTGCCGCCCAGAATGCTTTTAGGGAGACTGTGGAGCACTGGACCGAGGGTCTCGTGAATGTTGCCGCTGCCATCGACGGGGAGCTGGCGTAGCTGGGGATGGAGGACCTCGGGTATTCTTCTGACAAGCACCTCCAACCCAGCGCCAAGCTCAGCTTGTTCTTCAAAGGCGTGGCGACGGCCCTCCAGCGACTCCGGGAGAAGATACAAAGTAGCTGGCCGACGAGTCGGGCAAGATCTGTGTGGGAGTTCTTCAAAAGGTGCTGGTGAAGGTGGCCTTCCGCAACCCAGGCCTCAACCTCACCAACGTCCTCAGGTCCCTGCCGCCGGATGCTGATCTGGAAGCGCTCAAGGCCCTTGTCGCACCCATTGTGGACAAGGTGAGCGAGATCAAGAGGGTCGAGGGCGATCGCGTAGATTAGGCCGCCCGTTTTCTCTTTTTCTTTGTCGCTGTCGGTCATGTCATGAGAACAATCTGTTAGAGCTGCGACAAGCTATCTTGTAATATAACTCTATTTTGGGTAGAGATTGCTGTGTTATTTCCTTTACTTGATTGCTTCCTTTGTATGTTTTCCCCCTACGCTTTTAGGGAACTTTTCGGCGCAGGCACCTTAGCCGCGAGCGCTGAGTGCGGGACATCAGCAGCCTGCTGGCGGTGCTGCTACCGACAAGAAACCTTGTCGCAACTAGTCGCAGCTCACTTAAGTTGTTGAGCGGACTCGAAACAAAGTAAGGGCGCAACTAGCTACGAGTTGGTTCCTCCGCGCACAGGTTTTCCATACAAAGTACGGTCGTTCGAGGAAGATAACTAAAAAAATTAAAACTGATTGCTCAAACTTTGGCAACTTAGCTTTTTTGTCGTTTGCTTTCCGGTAAGGCGAAACTTCCTTGAACGATGCCTAGTCCACACAATTATCTTCTCCTTTCCCCCCGGCAAACTTGTGTGCGAGGGAACCTTCCTTTCCTTTTTGAGAAAAACAAAGAAGAGAAAATAAAGATATGGAGCCTTACGGCTCGTTATTGCTTACCGGGGGTAGGCGCTGCACAAAGTGTCAGATAACGCATGCCAAAAAATAGTATAAAGCGTGCAATTGACAAGATGTGCAGAGCACATGAGCTTTACTTCTGCACGGGTTCTGCGCCCTGCTTTGTACAAAGGATTACATGCAACATCGGCAAGACTTGTACAAAAGGTGGTTGCCGGAAAAGATTCCGGCAACCGCGCCCTACGGGTAAACCTTACGAAGATGCTCAATGTTCCAGGAGTTGCTCACGGGAATGCCATCTTCGGTCTCAAGGCGGACAGCGCCAGGCCTAGTGACTCGTTTCACCCGGTAAGGGCCTTCCCACTTCGGCGTCAACTTGTTGGAATTCTTGGCGGACTGAACACGCCGAAGAACAAGGTCGCCTTCCTCGAAACTTCTGGCTTTAACTTTGCGACTATGGTAGCGGCGCAAAGCTTGCTGGTATCGAGCAGCTCGTACAGCAACCTAAAGACGGTCCTCCTCAAGGAGCAGCGCGTCATCTTGTCGCAGCTGCTCTTTCTCAAGCTCATCATAAGCGAGCACTCGAGGTGATCCGTATATGAGTTCCGTGGGGAGAACTGCCTCTGCTCCATAGACTAGAGCGAAAGGTGTCTGGCCAGTGGCTCTATTTGGTGTCGTTCGGATCGAGCTTGACCGTTGCTTCTCGGATGAGCAACAAAAGCGAAGCAGACCTTGGCGCCAAGATCTTGGACGTAATGCATGAAGGTGCGGCTCGTGAATTGTGTGTTGTTGTCGGTGATGATCCTGTTAGGGATCCCGAAACGGCAAAAAATCAACCTGAAGAACTTGACTGCTGACTGTGCTGCCACCTTTCTCACTGGTTCCACTTCCGGCCACTTTGTGAACTTGTCGATTGCAACGTACAAGTACTCAAAGCTCCCAACAGCTCGGGGAAAAGGGCCGAGGATATCGAGCCCCCAGACCGAAAATGGCCAGGATAAAGGGATCGTTTGGAGAGCTTGAGCTGGCTGGTGTATCTGCTTGGAATGGAATTGGCACGCTTCACACTTGGTTACTTGTGCAGTCGCATCCTGGAGAGCTGTCGGCCAAAAGAAACCTTGCCGGAATGCTTTGCCGGCAAGTGCTCTTGCGCCAATGTGGTGGCCACATATGCCTCCATGTATCTCTGCCAACAGCTTTTGTCCGTCTTCCCGGTGAATACACTTCAATTTCACGCCATTGAGTCTTCTTCTGTACAGTGTGTTGTTGACAAACTGGTACATACTTGACTGCCGGGCTACTCTTTCTGCTTCTTCTTGCTCTTCGGGAAGTTCTCCTGTCTGAAGGAAAAGGACAATCTGCTGTGCCCATGCTGGAGCTTGCAGCTCGACAACAAGGACTAAAGGCACATCTGCTGCTGCGGGAACATCCGCTTCTACGGCGAGAACCTGCGGCTCAGCCGGAGCTTGATGTTCCCCGGCAAGCTTGCCGGAGCAAAACTTGTCGGGAGCGTCTGCTTCAATGGAACAAATCCTAGTGCTTGCCGGAGCAGACTGTTCCTCAGCACTCTTGGTGTTGATCTTGAGTACTTTCTCGACGGCGGCTTCAGGGAGCTCTGCCGGAAAATAGTCACCAGAAATCAACTTCCTCTTCTTGGTCTGTCCAGTTGATGGCGTTACAGATGGTTGAGTCAGCTTGAGCACAAAGATCCCTGGTTCCATAGGTAACTTAAGTGCGGCGCACTTTGACAGGCCATCGGCAATGTCGTTCTGAGCTCTTGGAACATGTTCCATCTGTAGGCCGTCAAAGTGCTCTTCTAGCTTTCTCACTTCACCAACGTAGGCTTCCATCAACGGACTCTGATAATTCTTGTTCACTTGGCGGACGACAAGCTGTGAGTCACCCCTGACAATGAGCTTCTTGATCCCAAGGTCTGCTGCGATCCTGAGGCCGGCAAGCAATCCTTCATACTCTGCAGTATTGTTCGTTGCTTGCTCCTTGGGAAAGTGCATCTAGACTACGTAATTGAGGTGCTCTCCGATGGGTGCGACAAGTAGCACGCCCGCACCGGCGCCTTGCAGCGAGAAAGCACCATCAAAGTACATCAGCCACTCTTTGCTTGCTTCCTTGACGGGGATGCTTGTTTCTGGAACTTCTTCATCTTGTGTTGGCGTCCACTCTGCTATGAACTCTGCCAATGCTCTGCTCTGGATAGTTGAAGTGCTCTCAAACTTGAGGCCAAAGCTT
Source organism: Triticum aestivum (assembly GCF_018294505.1). Lineage (NCBI taxonomy): Eukaryota > Viridiplantae > Streptophyta > Magnoliopsida > Poales > Poaceae > Triticum > Triticum aestivum. The sequence goes on from NC_057810.1 coordinate 167,110,614, forward strand.
GACAGTTCCAGTGCCCACTCGACAATCCTTCCTGTTGCTTCTGGATTTTGCAGTATCCTCTTCAGCGGAAAACGAGTGACAACTGTGATCTCATGTGCTTGGAAGTAATGGCACAGCTTTCTCGAGGCCATGAGAAGGCCGAAAAGTAATTTCTGCACACCAGAATACCTTGACCTAGCCCCCTGCAGAAGGGAACTAACAAAGTAAACTGGGCGCTGCACCATTCTTTTCTGCATCTTCTCATGCACCTGCGCAGATCCATCTTTGTCGGGACCAGAGCTTGCTGGTGAAGTCTCCTGCTTGTCGCTAGATGCATCTGCCGTGGTTGCTGCTCATCATCCGCCTCCCTCTCCGCTACTAACGCAGCACTAACCACTTGATTGGTTGCCGCTATATATAGCAGCAACTTCTCTTGTGGCTTAGGTGCGACAAGTGTTGGAGTGGAGGACATGTATCTCTTTAAGTCCTGCAGCGCAGCCTTCACTTCCGGAGTCCATTTCATTGGACCTGCCTTTTTCAATATTTTGAAAAATGGTAGGGCGCGCTCAGCAGACCTAGAGATAAACCTGCTGAGAGCAGCTACGCAACCGGCAAGTCTTCGTACATCCTTGACGCGCTTTGGAGCTTCAATCTGCTCAATGGCCTTGATCTTGTCGGGATTGGCTTCAATTCCCCGCTGAGACACGAAGAACCCGAGAAGCTTGCCGGAGGGGACTCCAAACACGCACTTCTCGGGGTTAAGCCTGAGGTTGATCTTGCGCAAATTTGCAAAGGTTTCATCTAAATCTTGAATCAGAGTTGCCTTGTCCTTGCTCTTGACCACTATGTCATCCATGTAGGCTTCCACATTTCTGTGTATTTGCGGCTCAAAAGCGTTATGGACTACCCTTGCAAATGTTGAACCAGCATTCTTCAAACCGAAAGGCATCCGTACGAAACAGTAAGTGCCACATGGGGTGATGAATGCGGTCTTCTCCTCATCCTCTTCTGCCATGAAGATCTGATGGTATCCTGAGTATGCATCAAGAAATGAAAGCAAGTCACATCTGGCCGTGGAGTCAACAATTTGGTCGATGCACGGCAAGGGAAATGGGTCTTTGGGACAAGCTTTATTGACATCGGTAAAGTCGATACAAAGCCTCCATTTCCCGTTTGCCTTGCGCACAACTACAGGGTTGGCCAACCACGTAGGATGGAGCACTCCTCTGACGAGGCCGGCTGCTTCCAATTTCTTGATTTCTTCTGTGATGAATTCTTGGCGCTCCACTGCTTGTTTCCTGACTTTCTGCTTGACGGGCCGCGCATGAGGACAAATGGCAAGATGGTGCTCGATTACTTTCCTGGGAACACCGGGCATGTCAGACGGTTGCCACGCAAATACGTCGACGTTCGCCCGCAGGAAAGCAATGAGCGCACTTTCCTATTTAGGGTCGAGAGTGGCACTGATGGTGAAGGTACCACTAGTGCCATCCTCCTTGGTGGACACCTTCTTGGTCTCAGGTGGAGCTACCATTGTTTTCTTACACTTGCCGGTGGAGCTCGATGGTGCGTCCTCGATGGTACCGAAGCACTCCGAAGAGGTGCGCTTGCCGGAGTGGGCATCAGAACTCTTGCCGGACTTGGTTTTCTTCTTCGCCCTAGGAGCTTCAACGGCAAGTGAATCGCGATCTGTTGCGGCTGCTGCTTCCCGGTAGATCTTGTCGGCACAGATAAGAGCATCCTTCTTGTTGCCAGGGACAGAGATGACACTTATCGGGCCTGGCATCTTCAGCATGGTGTATGCATAGTGAGAGGCTGCCATGAATTTGGCGAGTGCTGGACAGCCGAGTATCCCATTGTAAGGCAATGGAAAGTCAGCAACGTCAAAAGTGACCCTCTCAGTCCTGAAGTTCAACTTGCTGCCAAATGTCACCGGCAACGTAATCTTTCCCTTCGGTTTGCTCCTTCCCGGATTGATTCCTTGGAATGTACCGGTCTCTTCGAGCTCGTCATCAGGGATCTGGAGTTTCTGGAGTACCGCGGAGGAGATCAGGTTCAACCGGCCCCGCCGTCAACTAGCATCTTAGTGACCTTGAGGTTGCGGATAGTTGGTGAAACCAACATCGGCAAGCACCCGACCGCAGTTATGCGATCAGGGTGGTCCTCAATATCAAAGATGATAGTCATGCTGGACCATTTCAGAGGCCTACGTGACTCGATGGGTGGTTCTGCCACATTAACTTCCCGCACCCACTGCTTGAGCTGGCGGTGTGAAGTATGCAGAGAAGCACCTCCGTCACTGCATAGGACCTCTGTGGCTTTCTGGAACTCCTGCTCATCAGTCTCGTCATCATCCATATCTTCATCGTCGTCGTCATCTTCATCCTTGTCGCGGCCGCGGGGAGGTCTGTCTCCTTGCCGCTGCTTGGCCTTGCCGCGGCGCCCTCCTCGGCCGGGGCGTTTCTTGCTAGCTCCTCCAGCACCTTCCTGGGCTTTCTCCTTGTCGCGTCGCTCGTATTCAGCCTTTTGCTGCTCGACAAGCTGCTCGACCTTCTTGCAGCTCTGGAGGTCATGGCCCTTGGTACGGTGGATCTTGCAGTACTGCTTGTTGGTGCCGTCCTTCTTGTCGGCGACCGCCACAGCCTCCTCGCCGGGGCTACCAGCTTTGGCTTTCTTGGCGCCACCTCCGTTGCCGGACTGCTCAACGACTAGCACATCTTTGCCTTTCTTCTTCCTGTTGTTCCGCCGCCGGTTTTTCTTTGCCGGGGCAGTCTCCTCACTATCAGATCCTCCTGCTCCTATATTCTCTCCAGGGAGTTTCCTCCCTTCCTCAGCACGTGCACACTTGTCGGCCAGTGCATATAGCTCACTAACGTCTCTGATCTTGCACATCGCCATCTCCTCCCGCATCCTGCGGTTTCGCACGTTTGGATGGAACGCGCTGATTACCGCGGCAGGGTGGACATCTGGGATGTTGTGCTGTACACGGCTGAATCTCTGAATGTACCTGCGCAGGGGCTCTCCTTCCTTCTGGGCGAGCAGATGAAGGTCGCTCTCTTGGCCATGAGGCTTGTGGCCGCCTGTAAAGGCGCCGACAAACTGATGGCACAGATCTACCCAGGAGGATATGGAGTTGTCCGGCAAGTGCATGAGCCAGGATCTGACATTGGGCTTGAGTACCAGCAGGAAGTAGTTGGCCAGGATCTTGTCGTCCCGCCCCCCGGCAGCTTGCACCGCGATAGTGTAGATGCTAAGGAACTCCGACGGATGCGACTTGCCGTCGTACTTCTCTGGTACATCTGGCTTGAAATTCTTCGTGATGGGCCACTGGACTTGTCGCAGCTCACGAGTGAACGCAGGGCAACCTACCGCGTACGGCAAGTCGCCTGGTTCCCCTGGTGCATGCATGTCGATAGAGGGCCCAGCGCGCTGGTCGGATTGACGCCGTGCTTCTCTTCGGCGCTCGATGTGAGTACGAGCGTCTTCTTGCTGTCGTTCATGAAGAACTTGGCGCTGATCGCGACGAGCTCGTGGATCTGATGATGCGGTGGAGTCGCTGTTGAGGTGGATCTGGCGAGTCGGTGATCTTGGCCTTCAGGGTGGAGAGTGCATTGTGGTTGCACCCCCACCGGTTTCGTCGGCACCGGCTCGTGCCTGGCAGTCCTGCCGCGGCAGCGACACACTCGGCTGCCGCGGAGTGTCACCGTTGGCGAAGCCGATGAGACTCTGAATGGTGGCCCTCCATTGATCGATCTTGTTATCCGTTGGAGGGTAATCCAGGAGCAGTTGAGCTCGCGCCAAAGCTTCTGCTGGAGTGGTGGGTGGCAGTGGCGAACGGTGCGAGGAGCGGGATATGCTCGGACTTCTAACTATGTTAGAAGGAGCAGTATCCCGTCCAGGCGACCGTGCCTCGCTCGTGCCAGCACGTTGGCGTGCATGCTGGTCTTGAGCGCCCCGAGACCCACCAGCTCGATCTTGGTCCAACAAACGTATGGCACTGCGAATACCATGACGCTGTCGATCCTGCGCCTCCTGAGACGGGCGCGGTGCATGTACGGACGCTGAGCTCTGCGTAGCCTTGTCCTTCGACCTGGCAGCATCGTGAGCTCCCTCGTCGACGCCCGTTCTTCCGCCGGCGTCTACCCTACCACTCGTTTGCTCTGGTGGTGGTGGGATCGACGTGGACGGAACAGCTGCCGCCGAAGTCTTCTTCTTCGGTGGCATGTCGATGAAGAAGATGAAGATCAAGCTCGTGTGAACGCCGGATCAGGTTCACACAACCTCGACGCCCCCTACCTGGCGCGCCAGAGATGTCGGGGAAGCTGATCCACGTACACCTATGGGGACCGGCGGACCGAGCCCCTTTCGATTCGGCGGGGGGCGGAGATCGCACGAAGAGCGGATCGAGGCGAAACACACGAGCAGTTTATCCAGCTTCGGAGCTCTCCGGAGAGATAACACTCCTACTGCTGCTTGTCTGATTGTATTGAGTTCTTGCTCAGGAGCGCTGAGTGCTACAGTACGCACCAGCTGCTAACGAGACCGAGCGTGAGTATTTTCTGGTTTCGAACCCCTTCTACGTTGCGCATGGGCCTCCTTTTATACGCTCAAGGGGTCTCCGACAGGTGGCAACGTAGACAAGGGCAAAAATGCAAAAGGAATTGCGGTTGGTACAACTACTTGTACACTGTATCCCACCTAACCCTGACGGCAGGGGACAAAGGCATTAAATGCCCGTCTGCGTCACCCAAATAGTGCAAAAAGGACCGTCAGGGGCGCCACCGTTCGCCACGATGGCAGTCTTGTCAGCGTCGCTCGCCACCGCGCACCGCTGGCTGCACAGCCTCTTGCCACGCGCGTCTGGAAAGGCCTCAGGGCGACACATTGTTGGATGTGCTGGAGCGCGGGTACTGAGTGGTAGCTTGTCGCGGCAAGCGCCTTGCCGCAGATATTGTCTTGTCGCGCCCGGAAGCTTGTCGCTCACCGGGCCTTGCCGGGACACGTGGCGTGTCGCGGCAAGTTCCTTGCGATGCCTTGGTTGGCCTTCCCGGCAAGCTCCTCTTGCCGGGGCCTTGTCTCCGTGGCTTCAATACTTTGTTCTTGAATGGTTCCAAAGGAACCACGGAGGACCTTGGCGGTCACCCGGCAAGCCTTGCCGCGGGGTGCTGCAGCTGCCCGTGCACAAGTTCGGGATACTAGGGTACCCCTACTCTAGTACACCGACAACTTGGTGCAGAATTTTTGGCTAGCAAATATAGGGGGAAAGCACCACATGTTGAAGGATATGTGACAATATAACTTCTATTTGAAGATGAACAAACATAAATTATTACATTGTCTTCCTTGTCCAACATAAACAATTTTGGCATATAATATTTTGATGGGGACTCACAATCACAAAAGATTCCCAAGATAGTGTATTTGCATGTGAAAGTTCTCTTCCTTATACTAATTATTCGTGAATTTCTTGTATGACCAATATTGTGATTTTCAAGCCTCAAAAGGTTTCACTTTCTAAACCCAATGTGAATCTACCACTAGGCATGATATGATTTCAACTTAATGACATTCAATTTATTGAACAATTTACTCATAGGATATAAGTGAAGAACAAGAGTAAATGACAAGCTACTCCAAAAAGATGTAAATGAAGATCATGAGCATAATATTTCGTTCTATCAAATTAATTTAAGTGAAGCAAGAGATAATTTCTTCAAAAATACTAAAGCACACCATGCTCAAAAAGATATAAGTGAAGCACTAGAGCAATTTCATAGAAAAGAGCTTCATTGACGGGATGTGAATGTTGCTTACCTACCCTCCTATTTGAGGACTCTATTTTATTTAAAAACTTTCAGGTCTAAATATTTTATTAAAACAGCAAGAAAAATGAACATAAAATGACTTTCCAAGCATAGCAGAACTCATGTGAAGAAGCAAAAACTTAGGCTCAACCGATACTAACCGATAATTGTTGAAGAAGAAAGGTTGGATGCCTACCGGGGCATCCCCAAGATTAGATGCTTGAGACTTATTGAAATATTATCTTGGGGTGCCTTGGTAATCCCCAATCTTGATATTTTGTGTCTCCTTAATTCCTTTTATACCAAGGTTTTCCTAAATCTCAAAAGCTTCATCCACACAAAACTCAACAAGAACTCATGAGATAGGTTAGTATAAACCAATGCAAAACCTTATCATTATCTACTGTAGAAACCACTAAAATTATTATTCAACATTGAATACTAAATGCCTCTGCATATTTAATACTCCTATCCTCAAATAGAATCACTAAACAAGCAAACATATGCAAACAATGCGACCATAACAGCAATCTGCCAAAATAGTACAGTCTGTAAAGAATGCAAGATTTATCATACTTCCCTAAATCCAAAAATTATGAGACAAATACTACACTGTAGAAAATTTATCAGAGTTTACTTTGCAAAAGTTTCAACAATTTATCATATTCTGACTTTTCTAGGGCATTTTTGCAACATCGATAAACTTTCTATTTTGAAACAGCAACATGTATACTTGCAAAATAATAATGGCAAAGGCTATCATTGCCACTTTTATTGAAATGAAAGATCAAGAGAATTATTATAAATAACAGCAATAAAATATAACAAAATAAATTGAAGCTCCAAGCAAAACACATATCATGTGACGAATGAAAACATAGCTCCAAGAGAGGTTACCGATAATGTTGGAGACGAAAGAGGGATGCCTTCCGGGGCATCCCCAAGCTTAGTTGCTTGGATATTACTTGGATATTAACTTGCAGTGCCTTGTGAATCCCTAAGCTTAGGGTTTTGTCACTCCCTATTCTCCTTATATCGACATCTCACCCAAAACTTGTAAACTTCAATCACACAAAACTTAACGAAACCTTGTGAGATAGGTTAGTATGATAAAGAGCAAACCATTTCACTTTGGTACAGTCAAACACAAGATTCATAATTGTTTCCACACAATGAATACTGTATCATATCATTTCTACCATTTATATTGAACAATATAAGCCATAGAAAGTAGAAAACAAGCAAGCTATGCATTGAAAACAGAATCAGTCAAAAACAGAACAGTCTGTAGTAATCTGTACTCAAACCATACTTCTACTACTCCAAAAATTATGAAAAAGATATGAACACGTGAGAAATTTGTATAGTAATCTTCTGCAAAAAGAATCAACTCAAAAGCACCAGTACGTTAAAAATGAGAGTTGTTTTCGTGAGCGCAAAAGTTTCTGTTTTTCAGCAAGATCAAATCAACTATCACCCAACATGATCCCAAAGGCTTCACTTGGCACTTTATTGAAACAAAAACAATAAAACATGATTACTACAGTAGCATAATCATGTGAACACACAAAAACAGTAGGTAAAAGTGTTGGGTTGTCTACCAACAAGCGCTTTTCTTTAGTGCCTTTTTAGCTAGGCATTATGAGTTCAATGATGCTCGCATAAAAGATAAGAATTGAAATATAACAAGAGCATCATGAATCATATGACAAGAACATTTAAGCCTAAACCTCTTCCTATGAATAGGTATTTTGTGAGTAGATAATTCATGGGAACAAGAATCATCTATCATAGGAAGGCAAAACAAGTGCAACTTCAAAACTTTCAACACATAGAGAGGAAACTTGATATTATTGAGATATGTAAAAGCATATGTTCCTCTCTCATAATAATTTTCAGTAGCATCATGAATGAATTCAACAATATAACCATCACATAAAGCATTCTTTTCATGACACATAAGCATAGCAATCTTTTTACTCTCCACATAAGCAAATTTTTTCTCATGAATAGTGGTGGGAGCAAACTCAACAAAATAACTATCATGAGATTGAAAATTAAAGTGTCACATCCCTAGTCTGGTATGACCTAGACTAGCTAGCCATTTGTGCATCATATTTAAATTTCATTTAAATTTGAAATGAGGATTGGTGGAACCCTCAGAATCATTTTTGAAAATGACCCAAATAAAAATTTCTCCAAAAGGGTCCAAGAAAATGCTCATGTTGCCATCTGAAAATATTGGACAGAGATAAAAATCAAACCAATATTTTTAGGAGCTCATGGATATTTAATTTTGGCCATTTGGATTAATCCGATAATTATTTGCTTTGGATATATATTGTTATATATATGAAATATGGTCCAAAAATTATGCCATTTATAAAGGAGCTCTGGAATATTATAGGTAGCTCCTGCAAAAATTGGCATAAGGTAATTAAATGATTTAATATTTTAATTAAATCAAAACAAATGTCAGAAAAAAATAGAAAACAGAATTAAAGAGGAGAAGCTTACCTGGGGCTCCCCCCTGTGCAGCCCAGTAGCAGCAGGCCGGCCCAGCCAGCAGGCGGCCCAGCCCGCCTCCTCCTCTGTCGTCTTCCCCCCTCTCGCCAAGCAGCTGCGTGCCGACGCGCGCGCGCTCCGCCGGCCACGCCACCTCCCTCCCTGCCTGCCTGCCTCTCCCCTCCTCGTCTGGATGCCCTGGAACGACGCCACGCGCCGCCCCGGTCCTTTTCCCCTCTCTCTCGCTCTCCCTTCTCCCCTGGACATCTCCCTCTCCCCGCGCCCGAAGCGCTGCCGCCGCCGCAGCTCACCACCGACGCGCTCCCCGCCGTCCCCTCGCCCCTCAGTGGAGTCCACGAGCTCCGCCACCACCCCCTCCACCTCCTCGTTGAGCCACGAACCTCCGGATGGCCTCCATCGTCGCCACCCTCGTCGTCTTCATCGCCGGCCACCGTAGATCTCCACCGCCTGCACGTTGCTGTCCGATCTCCCCCGAGCTCTCCGACGACGTCCTCGAGCCCGCCGTGAGCCGCCGCTTCGGTTCCCCCTTCTCCCTTGCCTCCCCGCGCTCTGTAGCTAGCCCGGCCATCGAAGCCGAGCTCCGGCCGCCGCCGCGAGCTTTGCTCCGGCGAGCTCCGGCCTCCCCAGCTCATCCCACCTGCCCCACCGGATGCGCGCGAGCCCCCGCTTCCCGCGCGTGCCCTCCACTGCTCGATTGGGCGCCGGAGTGGCAATCCCGCGCCCTCCGCCGCGTTTGCTGCCGCCGGCGGCTAAACGCTGGCGTGTTAGCCCAGTTGACCAGGGGGTTTGACCTCCCCTGGCTCAATGACAGTGGGGCCCGTCCCTGCTAATTCGAGTTTAGGATTAGTTTAAATTTAATCAACCTCTGTTAATTAACCCTGACACTGACAGTGGGCCCCAGCGCCACTAACCTTCTTAATTAGGATTAAACTAACCCTGTTTAACCCCCTGACACTGACATGTGGACCCCACACGTCAGGTTTGACCCCAGCCAGCCGCAGTTGACCGCTGACGTCGTGCTGACGTCATGCTGGCGCAATAATATAATTTCTGGATTTAAATTAAATCAGGAAATTCCAGAAATTGTTTTAAACTTCAAAAATTCATATCAATTCAACCATAGCTCACATTAAAATAATTTATATATGAAAAATTATCAGAAAAATGTAATCTATCCATCTGTACTAGTTTCATGCATGACAAACCAACTTATACATGCTGAATATGAGAAAACACATTATGACATATTAAGAGACTTAATTTAGAATTGCATTTGAGCTTTTGGTTCAAATGGACTTCAAACCAAATGAATACTAGTTGCATTATCTCAAACAACATCGTTTTAAACTTCAAAAATTCATATCAATTCAACCGTAGCTCAGATTAAAATAATTTATATATGAAAAATTATCAGAAAAATGTAATCTATCCATCTGTACTAGTTTCATGCATGACAAACCAACTTATACATGCTGAATATGAGAAAACACATTATGACATATTAAGAGACTTAATTTAGAATTGCATTTGAGCTTTTGGTTCAAATGGACTTCAAACCAAATGAATACTAGTTGCATTAGCTCAAACAACATCACATCTTCATGCCATGTTCATGCATCATATTGTTGCATATGTTTGTGTATTGATTGCCGACACTGTTCCGTCTCGATAGGTCCTGCTCCGGAGTCCGTTCCAGAGTACCTGTCTGTGAAGCAGTGCCTCCTCTGTTGATTTACCAGGCAAGCAAACCCCCTTGTTCATTCTGATACAATCCTACTCTCTCGCTCCTGCTCTCAGTTATTGCATTAGGACAACAACGATTCATCTGCTACTTTGTGCTGCGTTAGTTGAACCCGTTCCTCTGCATGACCTGTCATTGCCACAGTAAATAGTTGAAACCCACTAGCATGTGTAGGAGTTGATGGAAGCCATTGTTGTGTTCCTACCATGCTATGCCTGCTATTGCTTAGAGTTGTGTCAGGTCTGGTTCATTTGGACTGAATTGGAGTGTTACGATATGTTCTGATGCTGAGAGTGAAGTGTGTGAACACGATTTGGTAAAGGTAGCGGTGAGAGGCCATGTAGGAGTACATGGTGGGTTGTCTCACTGGAACCGTCCTTAAGCATTGAGTTCTATGTATGTTGTCCAATGACTCGATACTACCACACATTGGAATGCTTTAGTGCCCCTCTCGACTTATTAGCCAACTTGATCTCTGTCCAGGAGTCGCAACTAGTTTCTGGTGTTTGTAGGTAGTGCTATTTTTCTACCAAGTGGCACCTGGCAGGGTGGGCTTGGGACAGACTAGGCACACGTGGCCTGGTGCACCGAGTGGCACCTGGATGGTGGGCTCGGGAACCCTGCTCACATCATTTGGGATCGTGAGCGACACCCCGGCCGGATCTCCTTGCGGATGGAACCCGAATAGGCGATAAACCTGGGCTAGAGTCTTGTGTGGTTAGTCAGGTCGTGGCCGACACCCTCGCCAGGCTTCCGCTTGAAGGTTGCCGAGATACATGACGTGTACATGGCGGTAAGTGGCGAGAGCGTGTGTGAAGAAGTACACCCCTGCAGGGTTAACATGATCTATTCGAATAGCCGGGTCCGCGGTTATGGACTTCTTGGATGCTTACATGGTACATAGACAACTTGAAGTGGATACTCTAAAATGCTCAAGACAAGTGTGAGTGCTATGGATGGCCTTCTCGTAGGGAGACGGGAATGAGTCCATAGTAGTGTATTATTTGGTGATTAGTGGACTCGTGTACGTTGTCTCACCTCAAGAGTTTCCGGTAGTCGTAGAACAGGATAGCCATAGAGTCAAAGCTGGCTTGCTGCAACTAAACCCCACATTACCTTCTTGATACACATGCATGTATGATAGGATCTGATGTAAGTCTTGCTGAGTACCTTTGTACTCATGTTGCTTTACTTATGTTTTTGCAGCGGAGACTTCGGTCTTACTAGTGTTCTCATGGACTTCGACTAGTAGCTAGTACCTCAGCTACGATCTTGATCGGATGTTGTAGATAGTCAGGCTTTCAGCCTTTTTCATTTATAGATGTATGTACTCAGACATGTAATGCTTCCGTTTGTTGCTTGATTGCTCTGAATGTTGGGTCATGTGACCCCTGGTTGTAATATTGCTATGTTGGCTCTTCTGAGCCTTTATCTATATGAGTTGTTGAGTTATGCTGTGATGCCTTGTTGTACAACACATACTTGCATGTTATGCGTACGTGTAATGTGTATTGCTATGTGTGGGATCTGACTATCTAGTTGTTTATCCTTAGTAGCCTCTCTTACCGGGAAATGTCTCCTAGTGCTTCCACTGAGCCCTGGTAGCTTGCTACTACTCCGGAACACTTAGGCTGGCCGGCATGTGTCCTTCTTCGATCCTGTGTCTGTCCCTTCGGGGCAATGTCACGTGATGAATACCGGAGTCCTGTTAGCCTGCTACAGCCCGGTTCACCGGAGTCCTGTTAGCCCAGTGCTATAGCCTGGATTCACTCGCTGATGACCGACACGTTCGATGCTGGGTCATGGATGTCTGTCCCTATAAGTTAGTGCCACTTTGGGTTTACGACTAGCCATCTCAGCCCGGGCTCTTTATCATATGGATGCTAGCGACACCATCATATACGTGTGCCAAAAGGCGCAAACGGTCCCGGGCAAAGGTAAGGCGACACCCGTGGGGATACCATGCGTGAGGCCACAAAGTGATATGAGGTGTTACATGCTGGATCGATGTGGCATTGAGTCGGGGTCCTGACATAAAGTCATGATGACAAGTTTCATGGGTATAATTATTCAATATAACATACATGTCATCACCATAATCATCATAGATAGAGACCTTGTTCTCATAGTTTATTGAAGCCTCAACCAAAATGGTGGATTCATCATTAAATAAAGTCATGACCTCTCCGAATCCACTTTCATCATTATAATCATCATAAATAGGAGGCATGAAATCATTATAACAAGTTTGCACATCAAATATTGGGGGACTAAAAACACCATCGTCATCAAACATAGCATCCCAAGCTTGTGTCTTTGCATTAACACCAACGACATTGCAATCATGCTCATCATTCAAATATGCTTTGTCAAACATTTTATAGAATTCTTCTTCTATCAATTGAGCACAATTTTTCTTTCCATCATTTTCACGAAAGACGTTATAAAGATGAATAATATGATGCAACCTCAATTCCATTTTTTTAGTTTTATAATTATAAAACCAAACTAGTGATAAAACAAGAAACTAAAAGATTCGATTGCAAGATCTAAAGATATACCTTCATGCGCTCACCTCCCCTGCAATGGCGCCAGAAAAGAGCTTGATGTCTACTACGCAACTTTACTCTTGTAGACTTGTGTTGGGCCTCCAAGCGCGGAGTTTTGTAGGACAGTACCAATTTTCCTTAAGTGGATGACCTAAGGTTTATCAATCCATGGGAGGCGTAGGATGAAGATAGTCTCTCTCAAATGACCCTGCAACAAAATACAAGAAATCTCTTGTGTCCCCAACACACCCAATACAATGGCAAATTGTATTGGTGCACTAGTTTGGCGAAGAGATGGCGATAAAAGTGTAATATGGATGGTAGAAATATATTTTTATAATCTGAATAAATAAAAACAGCAAGGTAGCAAATAGTAAACAGGCACAAAAACGGTATTGCAATGATGGAAAATGAGGCCTAGGGTCCATACTTCCAATAGTGCAATCTCTCAACAATGCTAACATAGTTGGATCATATAACCATCCCTCAAAGTGCGATGAAGAATCACTCCAAAGTTCCTATCTAGCAGAGAACATAAGACAGAATTGTTTGTAGGGTACGAAACCACCTCAAAGTTATTCTTTCCGTTCGATCTATTCAAGAGTTCGTACTAAGATAACACAAAGCTATTATTTCCCTCCGATCTATCCTAGAGTTTGTACTAAAATAACACCAAAGCAAATTCAGATTTATAATATTCAATCCAACATAAAGAACTTCAAAGAATGCCCCAAGATTTCTACCAGAGAAACAAAGACAAGAACATGCATGAACCCCTACGCATAGATTACCCCAATGTCATCTCGGGAATCCGCGAGTTGAGTGCCAAAACATATATCAAGTGAGTCAATACAATACCCCATTGTCACCATGAGTATTCAATTGCAAGACATATATCAATTGTTCTCAAATCCATAAAATTATTCAATCCGATAATAATGAAATCTCAAATGGAAAAACTCAATTCGTCACAACAAGATAGAGAGGGCAAAACACCGTATGATCCGACTATATTAACAAAGCTCGCGATACATCAATATTGTGACATCTCAAGAACACGAGAGAGAGAGAGAGAGAGATTAAACACATAACTACTAGTACAAATGCTCAGCCCCGAGGGTGTACTACTCCCTCCTCATCGCGGTGGCCGTCAGGATGATGAAGATGGACATCGGTGATGATTCCCCCCTCCGAAAGGGTGCTGGAACAAGGTCTAGATTGGATCTCATGGATATAGAGGCCTTGCAGCGGCGGAACTTCTGATCTAGGGCTACCCCGAAGGGTTTTGGAATATTTGGCATTTTATAGGGCGAAGAAGGGGTGCGGGAGGCCACCGAGGTCAGCACAACCCACCTAGGCGCAGGCGCACCCTGGTGGGTTGTGCCCCCCTCGGGGCACCCCCTCCCCAGGTGCTGCTCTGGCCCATCCTGGGTGTTCTGGTCCATAAAAATTCTCCAAGGAGTTTCGCGGTGTTTGGACTCTGTTTGATATTGATTTCCTGTGATGTAAAAAACAAGCAAAAAACAGCAACTGACACTGGGCACTGGGTCAATAGGTTAGACCCAAAAAATGATATAAAGTTGCTATAAAATGATTGTAAAACATCAAAGAATGATAATATAATGGCATGAATACTTCATAAATTATAGATACATTGGAGACATAGAAAGGAGCACCTTGCCATTTGCTAGCTACGGCGGTTAAGCATGTTTGGTTTACCCGTTGTGTGTGCTACTCCTGCCTTTCCTTAACAAATTCTAGTGAATTGTGCTATCTAATTTTACCATGCAATCTGTTGCTCCTGTGTATATGTTCTATATGTCATGCAGTGTGGTGCTCACTTAATAACTATTTAGTTAATTAGTTGTCGTCTTCAGGTAACTGTTTGGTTCAATTCTGCAAATGTGATGTTCAATTCTTCAGGTTGCAATTTTGTATTGTCTTCCATGTGAGAAATAAATTAAATTTATCTTTACAAAATACATGAGAAACGAATACAATTGCTATATTTCCAAGTTGTCAAGCTTGCTTGGTTTGGTTATACATTATGCAATGTGGTGCTCAGTTAACATTTGGTTCATTTGTGTTGTGGTGTTTAGTTAACTATTTGGTTCAATTCTGTAATGCGATCTTAAATAGTTGTGGGTGCATTCTATACCATGTGAGGAGTAAATCGAATTTGGTTTTACTAAATACATGGGAAACAAATACAAGTGCTATATTTCCAAGTTGTTAAGCATGCTTGGTTTGGTTAACTGTCTGATCTTCTATTAGGAGTATGTTATATTGTGCAATGTGGTGCTCGGTTAATGTTTGGTTCATTTGTTATGGTGTTTAGTTAACTGCTTGGTTCAATTCTGCAATGCGATGTCCAATTTTCGTGGGTAGAATTTTGTATTGTTGTGCATGTGAGGAATGAATCGAATTTGGCTGCACTTAATACATGAGAAACATATACAAGTGCTATATTTCCTAGTTCTTAATCATGCTTGGTTTGGATAAATGGGTTTTTCATGTGGCTTGAATTAATCTGATGAATCTGCAATGTGGTTATTTTTCATCAACATATTGTATTGATAGCATGTGAACCCTTACTTAACTTGATGACTAACTACCTTATATGTGTTGCAGGGAAACAATGGGAAGCACTGAGGTTTACAATCGAGGTTTGCACGTGCATGGTCCATTGTCTAATAGCACATTATTGTGCAATTGCAGGAACCATTCTAATATTTAGGTTTTTAACAATTTGGTCTTGCAAATGTAGGTCCTGCTGTTAAAGGTTTTGACCCACTGTTTGACCCTTTTTGCATATGGGGAAATGAGTTGTCCATGAATATCAATCAAGTCAAGAAACTCAGAAAGAATGTTAGGATAAAGAAATTAACGACAAAAAACAACAAAATCTTTGTCTGCACAATGAAGGAGACGTCAGTTCACTACAAGATAGTACTAACTATTATACCTTGCCTTTTTTATTCCTTTGCCCCATTTCCAATACAGAGAAGATATTTATGCACATCCTTGTTCTCAGGCCTTTCCAAAGCAGTTCACCGATGATTACCTCTCAAATCAACTCTATGGTCAGGAGGCAAGGAAGGTTTTCATACAACACCCACAGTTCAATCTTGAAGTATTCGAGAAGAGGACGAAGGATGGACAGTCAATCATCCACAGGCACTGGTCTAAAGTTGCAAAGACCTTCAACATCAATGAAGGCTCAATATTCACCTTCCGCTTCAGCAGTTTTCCCGATGAGATGCATCTGTCTATGTACCATCTATGATGCTAATTTCGAAAGGTTCTAGATGTTGCATATGAAACTTGGTGCTGGTTGATACGTCCATTTTGCATCATGCTTTTATACCGATATTTATTGCAATATGGTCTGTTACTACACATTATGTCACAATACTTATGCCTTTTCTCTCTTATTTTACAAGGTTTACATGAAGAGGGAGAATGACGGCAGATGGATTCTGGGCTGGAAAAGGAGCAAAATATTAGAGACTTATTCTGCACAACTCCAAAAGTCCTGAAACTCCATGAAAGGCAGTTTTGGAATATATTAAAAATATTGGGCGAAGAAAGCACCAGAGGGGGGCCACCCACTATCCACGAGGGTGGGGGGCACGCCCTACCCTCCTGGGCGCGCCCCCTGCCTCGTGGGCCACCTGGAAGCCCCCCGATGCCCATCTTCTGGTATAAGGTGTCTTTTGCCCTGGAATAAATCATAAGGAAGCTTTCGGGATGAAGCGCCGCCGTATCGAGGTGGAACCTTGGCGGAACCAACCTAGGGCTCCGGCGGAGCTATTCTGCTGGGGAAACATCCCTTTGGGAGGGGGAAATCGTCACCATCATCATCACCATCGATCCTCTCATTGGAAGGGGGACAATCTCCATCAACATCTTCACCAGCACCATCTCCTCTCAAACCCTAGTTCATCTCTTGTATCCGATCGTTGTCTCAAAACCTCAGATTGGTACCTATGGGTTGCTAGTAGTGTTGATTACTCCTTGTAGTTGATTCTAGTTTGTTTATTCGGTGGAAGATCATATGTTCAGATCCTTTATGCATATTAATACCCCTCTAATTATGAACATGAATATGATTTTTGAGTAGTTACATTTGTTCTTGAGGACATGGGAGAAGTCTTGTGTAGTCATGTGAATTTGGTATTCGTTCGATATTTTGATGAGATGTATGTTGTCTTTCCTCTAGTTGTGTTATGTAAACGTCGACTACATGACACTTCACCATTGTTTGGGCCTAGAGGAAGGCATTGGGAAGTAATAAGTTGATGATGGGTTGCTATAGTGACTAAAGCTTAAACCCTACTTTATGTGTTGCTTTGTAAGGGGCTAATTTGGATCCATATGTTTCATGCTATGGTTAGGTTTAACTTAATTCTTCTTTGCTAGTTGCGGATGCTTGTGAGAGGGGTTAATCATAAGTGGGATGCTTTTCCAAGGAAGTGCAGTACCCAAGCACCGGTCCACCACATATCAAATTATCAAAGTACCGAACGCGAATCATATGAGCATGATGAAAACTAGCTTGACGATAATTCCCATGTGACCCCGGGAGCGCTTTCCTTTATATAAGAGTTTGTCCAGGCTTGTCCTTTGCTACAAAAAGGATTGGGCGACTTTGCTGCACCTTGTTTACTTTTTTTACTTGTTACCCGTTATGAATTACCTTATCACAAAACTATATGTTACCGATAATTTTAGTGCTTTGCAGAGAATACCTTACTGAAAACCGTTTGTCATTTCCTTCTTCTCCTCGTTGGGTTTGACACTCTTACTTATCAAAAGGACTATGATAGATCCCCTATACTTGTGGGTCATCAAGACTATTTCTAGCATCATTTCCGGGGAGTGAAGCACCTTTGATAGGTGGAATTTGGTAAGGAACAATTTATATAGTGTGCTGAAATTTACTATCACTTGTTACTATGGAAAATAATCCTTTGAGGGGCTTGTTCGGGGTATCTTCACCCAGACCAGTAGAGCAAACAGTTGCTCCTCAACCTACTGAACCTACTGAAAATGTTTACTTTGAAATTCCTTCAGGTGTGATAGAAAAACTGCTAGCTAATCCTTTTATAGGAGATGGAACACTACATCCCGATATGCACCTAATCTATGTGGATGAAGTTTGTGGATTATTTAAGCTTCCAGGCATGCCCGAGGATGCTATCAAGAAGAAGGTCTTCCCTTTATATTTGAAGGGAAAGGCATTGACATGGTTTAAGCTATGTGATCATATTGCATCATAGAACTACAACCGATTGAAACTGAAATTTCATCAGAAGTTTTATCCTATGCGTGATTATATATATAATTTTTGGCCTCGTGAAGGACAAAGTATCGCTCAAGCTTGGGGGAGGCTTAAGTCAATGTTATATTCATGCCCCAATCATGAGCTCTCAAGAGAAAATTTTTATTAAAAAAATTTATGCTTGGCTTTTTCTCAATAATCGCTCCATGCTCGATACTTCTTGTACTGGTTCTTTTATGACGAAGATTATTGAATTCAAATGGGATTTATTGGAAAGAATTAAATGCAACTCTGAAGATTGGGATCTCAATGAAGGTAAGGAGTCAGGTATAACATCTAAGTTTGATTGTGTTAAATCCTTTATGGATACCGATATTTTTCATGAATTTAGCACTAAATATAGACTTGACTCTGAGATAGTAGCTTCTTTTTGTCAATCATTCACTACTCATGTTGATCTCCCTAAGGAGAAGTGGTTTAAATATCATCCTCCCATTGAAGTAAAGTAGTTGAACCTATTAAAGTTGAAGAATACTATCACTTATAATGTTGATCCGATTGTTCCTACTGCTTATATTGAGAAACACCTTTCCCTGTTAGAATAAAGGATCATGCTAAAGATTCAACTATGGTTCGTAAGAGTAATGCTAGAACACCTACACCCCCTGAGAAAATTAAAGTCGAACCTAGTATTGCTATGGTTAAGGATCTCTTGGTCGATAATATTTATGGGCATGTTATTTACTTCTGTGATGAAGCTGCTAGAATTGCTAGACTCGATACTAAAAATAAACATAGACCTGTTGTTGGCATGCCTATTGTTTCTGTTAAAATAGGAGATCATTGTTATCATGGCTTATGTGATATGGGTGCTAGTGCGAGTGGAATACCTCATTCCTTGTACAAAGAAATTATGCATGAGATTGCACCTACTGGGATAGAAGATATTGATGTTACAATTAAGCTTGCCAATAGAGATACTATTTCACCAATTGGGATTGTTAGAGATGTTGAAGTCTTGTGTGGGAAAGTTAAATATCCAACTGATTTTCTTGTTCTTGGTTCCCCACAAGATGACTTTTGTCCCATTATATTTGGTAGACCCTTCTTGGATACTGTTAATGCTAAGATAGACTGCAAAAAGGATATTGTTACTGTTGGTTTAGGGGATATGTCTCATGATTTTAATTTTGCTAAATTCCGTAGACAACCCCATGATAAAGAATTTCCTAGTAAAGATGAAATTATTGGTCTCGCTTCTATTGTCGTGCCTCCTAATGATCCTTTGGAACAATATTTGCTAGACCATGAAAATGATATGTTCATGAATGAAAGAAGGTAAATAGATGAAGTAGTCTTTAAATAGGGATCCATTTAGAAACACAACTTGCCTGTTGAAATCCTAGGGGATCCTCCTCCACCCAAGGGTGATCCCGTGTTTGAGCTTAAACCTTTACCTGATACTCTAAAATATGCTTATCTTGATGAAAAGAAGATATATCCTATTATTATTAGTGCTAACCTTTCAGAGCAGGAAGAAGAGAAATTATTGAAAACTCTGAAGAAGCACCGTGCTGCTATTGGGTATACTCTTGATGATCTTAAGGGCGTTAGCCCCACACCATGCCAGCACAAAAAAATTTGGAGAAAGACGCTAAACCAGTTGTTGATCACCAAATACGGTTAAACCTTAAGATGAAAGAAGTGGTAAGAAGTGAAATACTAAAGCTTCTGGAGGCAGGTATAATTTATCCTATTGCTGATAGTCAGTGGGTAAGTCCCGTCCATTATGTCTCTAAGAACGGAGGTATTATTGTTGTACCTAATGATAAAGACGAATTGATCCCACAAAGAATTATTACAGGTTATAGAATGGTAATTGATTTCCGCAAATTGAATAAAGCTACTAGAAAAGATTATTACCCGCTGCCTTTTATTGATCAAATGCTAGAAAGATTATCCAAACATACACTTTTTTTGCTTTCTAGATGGTTATTCTGGTTTCTCTCAAATACCTGTGTCAAAAGAGGATCAGGATAAGACCACTTTTACTTGCCCTTTCGGTACCTTTGCTTATAGATGTATGCCTTATAGTTTATGTAATGCACTCGCTACCTTTCAAAGATTTGTGACTGCTATATTCTCTGACTTTGATGAAAAGATTGTTGAGGTTTTCATGGATGATTTCTCTGTGTATGGAACTTTTTTGATGATTGCTTAAGCAAACCTTGATCGAGTTTTGCAGAGATGTTAAGAAACTAATCTTGTCTAGAATTGGGAGAAGTGCCACTTTTATGGTTAATGAAGGTATTGTATTGGGGCATAAAATTTCTGAAAGAGGTGTTGAAGTTGATAAAGCTAAAGTTGATGCTATGTCAGGACCCCGATCCTAAGTCAGACCGATCTAGCATGTAACACATCATATCACTTTGCGGCCTCACGCACGGTATTCCCACGGGCGCCACCTTACCTGGCCCGGGACCGTTTGCGCCTTTTGGCTCACATATATGATAGTGCCGCTAGCATCCATATGACAAAGAACCCGGGCTGACATGGCTAGTCGTGAACCCAGAGTGGCACTAACTTACAGGGACAGGCATACATGACCCAACAACGAACGTGTCGGTCATCAGTGAGTGAATCCAGGCTGTAGCACTAGGCTAGCAGGACTTCGCTGAACCCGGCTGTAGCGGGCTAACAGGACTTCGGAATTCATCGCATGACATTTCCCCGAGGGGACAGACACAGGAACGAAGAAGGACACATGTCGGTCAGCCTAAGTGTTCCGGAGCAGTAGCAAGCTACCATGGCTCAGTGGAAACACAAGGAGACATTTCCCGATAAGAGAGGCTACTAAGGATAAACAACTAGATAGTCAGATCCCACACATACCAAGCATTTCAATAACATACACACAATATGCTCGATATGTGCAAATACAACATGGCATCACAACATGACTCTATAACTCAAGCATTTTATTCAATAGGCTCCGAGGAGCGAGATATTACAATCATGGGTCTCATGACCCAACATTCAGAGCAAACAAGTCAAGCACAAGCGGAAGCTTAACATGTCTGAGTATAGACATCTACAAAAGAAAAAGGCTGAGAAGCCTGACTGTCTATCAGATCCTGCCGAGGGCACAAGATTGTAGTTGAGGTAACAAGCTAAACGTCGAAGTCCACGCGGTACTACTAGCGAGACTGAAGTCTCTCTGCAAAAACATAAATTAAGCAACATGAGTACAAATGTACCCAGCAAGACTTACATCAGATCTAACTACATATGCATCATTATCAACAAGGGGATGGTGGGGTTTAACTGCAGCAAGCCAGCTTTGACTCGGTGGCTATCCTGAACTACGACTGCAAGTAACTCTTTTGAGGTGGCGCACACGGGCCCACATATTCACCATATCAATACACCACTATGGATCCGCTCCCGTCTCCCTACGAGAACGCCATCCATAGCACTCACGCTTATCTTGCGTATTTTAGAGTATCCACTTTCACTTGTCTATGAACTGTACAGGCAACCCAGAAGTCCTTTACCGCGGACACGGCTATTCAAATAGATCATATTAACCCTGCAGGGGTGTACTTCTTCACACACACTCTCATCACTTACCGCCGTTTACACGACATGTACTCGGCAACCTTCAAGCGGAAGCCCAGCGAGGTTGTCGGCCACGACCTGACTAACCACACAAGTCTCTCATCCAGGTTTATCGCCTATTCGGGTTCCATCCGCAAGGAGATCCGGCCGGGGTGTCGCTCATGGCCCAAACGATGTGTGCAGGGTTCGCAAGCCCACCTTCCGGGTGCTACTTGGTACACCGGGCCACTGTGCCTAGTCTGTCCCAAGCCCACCTGTACCGGGTGCCACTTGGTAGACTACTAACACTACCTACAAACACCAGAAACTAGTTGCAACTCCTGGACAGAGATCAAGTTGATTAATAAGTCGAGAGAGCTTGGAGCGCCCGGAGCCCAATGTGTGGTAGTAACTGTTCATGGATCACAAACACAGAACTCAGTTCTTGAGGACGGCTACAATGAGACAACCCACCATGTACTCCTACATGGCCTCTCACCGCTACCTTTACCAAATCGTGTTCACACACTTAGTTTACACACAGTAGGACATGTTTACACACCTCCAATTCATTCCCGATGAATCAGACCTGACTCAACTCTAAGCAGTAACAGGCATGACAAACAAGCATGAATGAGTAGGCACATCAGGGCTCAAAAAACTCCTACTCATGCTAGTGGGCTTCATCTATTTACTGTGGCAATGACAGGTCATGCAGAGGATAAGGGGGTTCAACTACCGCAACAAGTAACAGTTGAATCGTTGTTGTCCTAATGCAGTAAAAGAGAGCAGGAGCGAGAGAGTGGGATTGTATCGGAATGAACAAGGGTGGTTTGCTTGCCTGGAACTTCTGAAGATAGTATAGTTCTTCATCGGTGTCATCGAACTCATTGTCGAAATAACGTCTACTGAGGGGGGGAACAAACACCGGCAACACAGAAGGAAACACAATCAATGCAATGCACAATATGATGCATGCTCATGAAATGGCAATATGCTTGTGATTTGAGCTGATGCAACTAAAACCAGATTAAATGAAGTTGGTTTGAATCAAAGATTCATATTCAAACTCCATATGTGATTTATTACATGCCATTTAATTGAATTGTCCTAAACAGTAGTCATAAGTTGTCCTAACATGCATGAAAATGGTACAAATGGATAGATTGGATTTTTTTGATCATTTTTCATATATAAATTATTTCATTTGGAGTTACAGTTTAATTTCTATGATTTTTAGAAGTTTAGGGTATTTTCTAGAATTTCCTGAATAAGAATAAATCCAGAAAATTGCATTACTACGTCAGCACTGTGTCATGCTGACCTCAGCAGGTCAACAGACCCGGTTCAGGTCAAACCTGACCAGTGGGGTCCACTGGTCAGTGACATTAGTCTAACTAGTTAAATTAGTACTAACCCTAGATTAATTAGCAGTGCTAGGACCCACCTGTCATTGACTCAGGGGTCAAACTGGGCCCCACGTGTGGTCAAACAGGGTCAGCAGGGTCAAACTCGCCGACAACTCGACGCCGGCCAGGCCTGAGACGGCGGCGCGGCTCGGAAAACACCCACAGGGCACGGACGAGGCCGTTCTTGGGCTCGTTGGAGAGCTCTCGCTGGCGCGCGTCAAGTGGTGGTGGCGACCGGACCTATGGTGGCCGGAGCTGACGGCAGCGAGCTCGGCAGCAGCGGCCGGAGTTCGCTGGTGCACGGGCGCACGGCTAAGGAGCACGGGGTTCCTGGAGTAACCAGGAGCACAACCGTGCGCTCGGGTGCGACTACCGCGAACTAAAACGACGGCGGCGAAGAGGACGCCGGCTGTGAGCTCACGGCATGGCGGGGATCGGAGCTAGCAAGCATAAACGAGAGAGGAAGGAGACGGGTTCAATGCGGAAACTCACAGAGAGGCTAATGGAGGGGTCGGCAGGCGTGGGGGCGGCCGGTGGGCAGCGAATCGACGCCGAGGATCTCCGGGAACCGAGGTTGAAGAAGACGTCGGGGACGGTGTTGTGGTGCTTCCCCGGTTGCTTGGCTCGGCGTGGATGAAGAAGACGACAAAGCGGAGCTCGAGGTGTCATCGGTAGGGAGTGGGGTGGCCGGTGGCCATGGCTACGGCGAGCGGTGGTCTCGGGTGTGCTCGGCGGCGTGAGGAAGAGAGGCCAGAGGAAGGGGGCGAGGCAGAGGAAGGAGGGGAAAGTGAGAGGGGGTAGTCCTCTTCTCCTGGGCGTGTAGGTGGACTTAGGGGAGGCCAGCCAGCGCAAAGAAGAAGGTGGCGCGCTCGGCCATGTGCGAAGTCTCTCCCTCTGCCTACTGGCAGAGGTTGAAGATGACTGGCAAGTCGCCAGGTGGGCTGGGCCGCTGGAGTTGGGCCAGGTGGGCTGCGAAGTGAGCGCCAAGTACTTTCTCTCACTCTCTCTTATTTCTAATTTAGTTCTATTTTCTATTTTTCTGTAAATATTGGACTTTATTAAAAATAGTAAAACGTTTCCAAAAGTCCTGCAAATAATTGTGGGCTCTGTTGGGATTATTCCTAACATCCCACACTTAAGTTCAGAATTAATTGAGAACTTAAATGAATATATATCATTTAAATGCCCAATTGCAAATACTGTATGATTTAATTCAGTGACCAAATATGTCATGGAAAAATGTGCAACACCACTGGTTATGGTTTCTAGCATTATCCAGAAATGATGAACATTTTTGAAAGCCATTTGGACATAATGAAAATATTTTAGGTGAACCTAGTGAATTCCTTTAATGCTAGGGTTTGGACAATCCCCATTTCAAGTTTCTTTCAAAGTTTAAACATGATGCACACATGAAGTTAGCCTAGTACAATGCCAGAAGCTAGGGATGTGACAACTCACCCCTACTAAACAAGAATCTCGTCCCGAGATTCAGGCGTAGGGTAAGATGAAGGGGAAAACGCAACTAACGCAATCTTCACGATATAGGTTGCACTTCAAATGAACGTTGATTCAATCACCATCTTTGTCTTGTCGTCTTGCTCTGAGAACTCCAGCCAACATGACAACGAGAGGAGAAGGAGACTCTAGAAGGATCGATCTTCTCGAAGATCGAACAACTTAGGATCAACTCACGGAATGAGACATAGCAACACCAGTTGATCTGAGACACAAAACACACATCTAGAGGGATGGAGTGAAACAAATGACGAGGGTTCACTAGGTAGACAACAATTCCACACTTAAAAGGGTGGTGAATGGTTGTCAACGTATCGAGGAGTTGAGTTACCATGATGCCACAGCGCGACATCCTAGAGGAGGGTGATTCGTAGATTATTACCCTAAGTGGCAAAAAGAATTACCTTTGATATAGATATCATTGAGACTCTCTATACCAGCCTAGGGAAAATCTCAAGCGATCGTTTCGAGGAGTTCGGTAGAATGGCATACTCAGACTAGTATGGATGATGTGGATTACCTTGTTGAAAACAACACAAGGGATGATTTTAGTAACTGGGAGAAGCTCAACAGTAGATAGTGAGTCCACTTGTTTGAAAAGTTATAGCATAACCGAGGAAACTGAGAGCAATCCCAGTTAGTGCCGATGATAACACCTAGCGCTTGTGCGTGCTCTCAAGAACTTGAGCACTTCCATATTCATCAAGGTATTACCAATATCCGTGTCAAGGATCCTGGCAACACAACGTACTACCATGATGAATGCCGGTAGAAGATGCAGATGCAAAGGAAGATAACACCTTCTCAGATTTCACCTTGGCGGGGCCAAGGGGACAAAATCTGGATGATCGACCGACAGACATTTAGCACTCCGCTTCTAATGGTCTCCTTGATGTGCTAGCGCAACCCATTTATCAAACTGGGTTGATATCTAGGACATCAAGTAAAGGTCGGACTTCGGGAACACAAAAATCATAAGGAATAACTACGGAAGTAAATCCATAAGAAATCCTCATGGGGAGGTGGCCAACTTCTTCAATCAAGATATTACAATAATAGGTCTTCCGGCTGTGTGTGTTGGCCACGACATCCACTTTGCCGGTTATTGAGGGACCAATATTATAGTTCTTGGGAAATGTTCCAACCATCATATCTGCCTGAGATTTAGATCTGGTTGGTGTCAGGATATTCCAGACACATCAAGTCTAGAAGGAAAAATGAAAGTTTGCAACACAAATCGACGAGATGACGTTGCGAGATTCTCGGGAATAAACTACGATAGCAAGCTCCAAAACATGAGCTGGTTCTGCTACATGCATGTGAACATGCTGTCCCAGACAAGCATGACCACGTAGTAGTCTTATAAAAAAACACTACCAAGTTTTGGTTGGGAACCATCAACGAGGATATCGAAGTCCTAACATAAGTCCGGATTAGCTCTTATGAAGGAATTCCTTTTCCTGGAATAAATCAGTTAGTGGCTTGGTGTGCTAGGGAATTCATATGGAATGAAGATGATCAGTCTAACAGACCACGGAATACTTCGCATGGGCATAACTGACTTGGGATGATTCCAGAGGAGGTAAAAACATGCTTTCTCGAATTCACTGCGGCAACTTGCATCAGATGCACATGAATTAGAGGAAGTCACTTCTTTTCATCCAAGCTTATGCTTCATGAACGGGACATGAAGATAATGCTTATAAAGTTTTCCAATACTAGCTTGATGTTCAACACAAATCATGGAGAAGGTAACAATGTTGCTGATGGGCTCAACAACAATTCATCCAGGTTTTCATGAATATGGAATTCCATAATTATGTGAACAGGTGATAGCATTGGTCAGACCCAAAAGATATAATGGTGTATGCTCGAGGAAACAACCACGAGTAAGACAACATTACGAATATCGTTGGTTCCGATTTGATTTGACGATAGCCCATACTCAAATCAAAGTTTTGTCAATACAATAGGTCCAACAACTGGTCACAAGGATCAATCGATGAAGATATCATCTTTCTTCAACACACATAAAAGATATCCCTTAACATGAACTAAGTCGGAGAAGCCTTTATCTTCCAGCTCTCCAAGTTGTTATTTAGCTTGACCAACTAGCTCAGGGTATCCAACACAGATCCTTGGAGAAGGGGATGGTTTACAAGAAACCAACTGGATTGAGAACTCAACATAGCGGTCAGGTGACAACCTGGTAACACTTCCGAGAAGACATTTGGAAATCACGAACCAGTGATATGTCACTAAGCTCGAGAACAATCTTGCTTTTCAGGGCAAGACGATATGGTGAAATAAGCAAGGGATTGGATAATCCTAACACATTGATCAAGAGTGCACCGGAAATAAGGACTAGGTAGCACAATCATTCTTAGAATGATGATTCAAGAAACAACACGCTAAGAATGAAATTTATTGTCCTTTAACTACCAGGCAATGAGTTGCTAGGAGTATTGATTTCACACATCATAGTTCACTTGTTGGCATTCCGGTTGCAACAAGATGGAACCAAGAAATGAATGATGAAGGCGAGAAGTATCACTAAATCAAGAATTCATAAGAGGTGGTGCAATTCTCATGACACTCTTGACATAGAATGGTAATACTCCAGGGTAGAACAGAACAAAAGCTGGATTGGCATTTTGATCTGCGGGATACAACTACTTTGACCCAATCCTAGATATGGATGAGGCACTGGAGTTTGTTTCTCCTAGTCATTCCGAGATAGAATGGCTTGACGGAACACAAGAGTAAAGGGCATCGATGAACATGAATGCCTGACTACTCCTGAATATCAACTGATAGACGGGGGTCGGAATTCCATTGAAGAGGGCAACTCAAAGGAACATATAATTTTCTGAGTTGTGGATGCATGGATTAGAATGTCGAACGAGTTCAACATATTTCTTCCGGATTACCCATGCTGAAGAGGAAGGATTGGCAGATTCACAACTATGAATGGAGGACTCATCGAGAGCATTCTGGTTGCGATCTTTTGGTTCAAAGAACTTCTTCCATAAACGGTTCATAGTATTTGGAGGAAGGAAATACCACGGACCTCGAGGACTAACACAAAGGTCACTAATAACCTAAAAGGTACGAGCAACACTATCAACACGAGATAAGTAGAGTGAATCTTGGGTCAAGAACCAAGGAATAGAATGCCTACTAACTAAGTGGCATCATGGGATGCTTCGAGAATGATGGCCAGAATCATCACACGGGGAATACAAGCATTGCTAGATTACTAGGTGACTCCCTACGACACATAGGGTCATAATAATGTCTTCAACATATACGCCGAGGCAACATAGTACCTCAACTCACCAATTAATGTGATTAATCTGGCTCAAAGGGACATCGAAACCCGAGGGAAAGGATTTTGCAAATGCATCAGATTGTTTAGAAACCTGGGTCGACTCGGACAGCATAACAGTTGTAAATGCTCAAAAGGATTTGAGACATACTACAAAAATGGTGGCATAACCACTCAGAAGCACAATATCAAGGTTTCGAGATGAACAGTTAACATACAGAAGTAGTAGAAACTGAACAAGGGCTTAAATCCATTAATCCTATAAGTCTACGGATTAGTAACACGTGATCCCGATGGAAAGAAGAGATAGCCTAGTTCCTTAACCCTGTAGGAAAGATCAGATGACTCGGATCAGAAGGCATAAGGTACAAGGAGTAAAAGAGCCTTACGTTCCATCCCACAATCAATTCCCTTACATAACTATAGAATTTCTAGACTCAACTTCGACCAGTTTGGCTTGGTAATCCTACAGGCAGTCAGGCTCTGATACCAAAGCTGTCAGGACCCCGATCCTAAGTCACACCGATCTAGCATGTAACACATCATATCACTTTGCGGCCTCACGCACGGTATTCCCACGGGCGCCACCTTACCTGGCCCGGGACCGTTTGCACCTTTTGGCTCATGTATATGATAGTGCCGCTAGCATCCATATGACAAAGAACCCGGGCTGACATGGCTAGTCGTGAACCCAAAGTGGCACTAACTTACAGGGACAGGCATACATGACCCAACAACGAACATGTCGGTCATCAGCGAGTGAATCCAGGCTGTAGCACTGGGCTAGCAGGACTCTGGTGAACCGGGCTGTAGCGGGCTAACAGGACTGCGGAATTCATTGCATGACATTTCCCCGAGGGGACAGACACAGGAATGAAGAAGGACACATGCCGGTCAGCCTAAGTGTTCTGGAGCAGTAGCAAGCTACCATGGCTCAGTGGAAACACAAGGAGACATTTCCCGGTAAGAGAGGCTACTAAGGATAAACAACTAAATAGTCAGATCCCACACATACCAAGCATTTCAATAACATACACACAATATGCTCGATATGTGCAAATACAACATGGCATCACAACATGACTCTATAACTCAAGCATTTTATTCAATAGGCTCCAAGGAGCGAGATATTACAAGCATGGGTCTCATGACCCAACATTCAGAGCAAACAAGTCAAGCACAAGCGGAAGCTTAACATGTCTGAGTACAGACATCTACAAAAGAAAAAGGCTGAGAAGCCTGACTGTCTATCAGATCCTGCCGAGGGCACAAGATCGTAGATGAGGTAACAAGCTAAACGTCAAAGTCCACGCGGTACTACTAGCGAGACTGAAGTCTCTCTGCGAAAAGATAAATTAAGCAACGTGAGTACAAATGTACCCAGCAAGACTTACATAGAATCTAACTACATATGCATCATTATCAACAAGGGGATGGTGGGGTTTAACTGCAGCAAGCCAGCTTTGACTCGGTGGCTATCCGGAACTATGACTGCAAGTAACTCTTTTGAGGTGGTGCACACGAGTCCACATATTCACCATATCAATACACCACTATGGATCCGCTCCCGTCTCCCTACGAGAACGCCATCCATAGCACTCACGCTTATCTTGCGTATTTTAGAGTATCCACTTTCACTTGTCTATCAACTGTACAGGCAACCCAGAAGTCCTTTACCACGGACACGACTATTCGAATAGATCATATTAACCCTGCAGGGGTGTACTTCTTCACACACGCTCTCACCACTTACCGTCGTTTACACAACATGTACTCGGCAACCTTCAAGTGGAAGCCCAGCGAGGGTGTCGGCCACGACCTGACTAACCACACAAGTCTCTCGTCCAGGTTTATCGCCTATTCTGGTTCCATCCGCAAGGAGATCCGGCCGGGTTGTCGCTCACGGCCCCAAACGATGTGTGCAGGGTTCCCAAGCCCACCTTCCGGGTGCTACTTGGTACACCGGGCCGCTGTGCCTAGTCTGTCCCAAGCCCACCTGTACCGGGTGCCACTTGGTAGACTACTAACACTACCTACAAACACCAGAAACTAGTTGCAACTCCTGGACAGAGATCAAGTTGATTAATAAGTCGAGAGAGCTTGGAGCACCCGGAGCCCAATGTGTGGTAGTAACTGTTCATGGATCACAAACACAGAACTTAGTTCCTGAGGACGGATGCAATGAGACAACCCACCATGTACTCCTACATGGCCTCTCACCGCTACCTTTACCAAATCGTGTACACACACTTAGTTTACACACAGTAGGACATGTTTACACACCTCCAATTCATTCCCGATGAATCAGACCTGACTCAACTCTAAGCAGTAGCAGGCATGACAAACAAGCATGAATGAGTAGGCACATCAGGGCTCAAACAACTCCTACTCATGCTAGTGGGTTTCATCTATTTACTGTGGCAATGACAGGTCATGCAGAGGATAAGGGGGTTCAACTACCGCAGCAAGTAACAGTTGAATCGTTGTTGTCCTAATGCAGTAAAAGAGAGCAGGAGCGAGAGAGTGGGATTGTATCGGAATGAACAAGGGGGTTTGCTTGCCTAGAACTTCTGAAGATAGTATAGTTCTTCATCGGTGTCATCGAACTCATCGTTGGAACAACGTCTACTGAGGGGGGGGGGCAAACACCGGCAACACAGAAGGAAACACAATCAATGCAATGCACAATATGATGCATGCTCATGACATGGCAATATGCTTGTGATTTGAGCTGATGCAACTAAAACCAGATTAAATGAACTTGGTTAATAATCAAAGATTCAAATTCAAACTTCATATGTGATTTATTACATGCCATTTAATTGAATTGTCCTAAACAGTAGTCATAAGTTGTTCTAACATGCATGAAAATGGTGCAAATGGATAGATTGGATTTTTCTGATCATTTTTCATATATAAATTATTTCATTTGGAGTTACAGTTTAATTTCTATGATTTTTAGAAGTTTAGGGTATTTTCTAGAATTTCCTGAATAAGAATAAATCCAGAAAATTGCATTACTACGTCAGCATTGCGTCATGCTGACCTCAGCAGGTCAACAGACCCGGTTCAGGTCAAACCTGACCAGTGGGGTCCACTGGTTAGTGACATTTGTCGGCGGAAACTGACCCACGAACACCTATGGGGCCGGCAGACCGGGCCCCTTTCGGTTCGGTGGGGGGCGGAGGTTGCACGAAGAGCAGATCGAGGCGAAGCACACGAGCGGTTTACCCAGCTTCGGAGCTCTCCGGAGAGATAACACTCCTACTGCTGCTTGTCTGGTTGTATTATCTTGTGTTCTTGCTCTCGAGAGAGCGTGGTCCCTTTCTGGTTTACAAACGAGTCGAAGTGATCGAACCTCGGAACCGAACCCCCTCTACGTTGCGCATGGGCCTCCTTTTATACGCTAAAGGGGTCACCGACAGGTGGCAACGCAGAGGAGGGTAAAAACGTAAAAAGCGAGGTAGTTGGTACAGTTGCTTGTACAGTGCACCCTACCTAACTCTGACGGCAGGGGACAAGGGCATTAAATGTCCGTATGAGTCGCCCAAACAGTGCAGAAAAGGACCGTTAAGGGCGCCACCGTTCGCCACGATGGTGATCTTGTCAGCTTCGCGTGCCACAGTGCACCGCTGGCTGCACAGCTTCCCGCCACGCGCGCCTGGAGAGGCCCCCAGAGCAACACGTTGGTGGATGCGCTGGAGCGTGGGCACAGAGTGGCCGCTTGCCGCGGCAAGCGCCTTGCCGCGGCAAGCGCCTTGCCGCTGCTGCTATCTTGTCGGGCCCGGAGGCTTGTCGCTCACCGGGCTTCGAAGTACCTTGGTCAGTCTTCCCGGCAAGCTCCACTTGCTGGGGCCTTGTCGCCTTGTCGGAGCGCGTGGCGCGTCGCGGCAAGTTCCTTAGAGTGCCTCGGTTGGCCTTCCCGGCAAGCTCCTCTTGCCGAGGCCTTGTATCCTGAGCTTAAATACTTTGTTCTTGAATGGCTCCAAGGGAACCTTGGAGGGTCTTTGGCGTTCGCCCGGCAAGCCTTTGCCGCGGGGTGCTGCAACTGCCCGCGCACAAGTTCGGGGTACTAGGGTACCCCTATTCTAGTACACCGATAGGAGCCCCCGGGCCTGGGCCAGACACGGTGCCGAGCGCTGTTGGGCCAGGCCCAAGACAGGGCACGGGCACACGCGGGCTGGGCTACACCAAATCTCTCTCCGTATCCACCACGCTCCCCCATAACGGCACGCGTTGAATGCGGCATCGTGGGAGAGATCGTGGGTGGTTGTTTATTAGGAAGGGCGAAACGTCCGCCCCATCCCTCTTTATAAGCAGAGGAAATAGGGGCAGTTCGTTTCCCCTCGCTGGTTGCTACTACTCCTTCTTCACAAACTCCGCCGCTCCCCCCTTCTCCTTGAAGCCGAGAGAGCAGCGCTCCGCCCCTCCCATTGTCACCAGCATCTCCACGCCGACGACCTCCCTCACCACCTCCGCCATGGGCCCGAAAGCCGACAAGGGAAAGGGTGTGAAGTCGGCCGAGGCGCAGAGGCTCGCGGCGCTGTGGAAGGAGCGGGCGATCTTCACCCCCAGCTCGGCGTGTAGGAGCTGAGGGAGTACTTCTACCTCTTTTGGGCGACGGAGACGCGTGCGCATCTGCGCACGAGGGTACTCCCGGCTACCGCTTCGAAGCTGGCTCCAAATGGGTACCCGTTCTTCCCGCTGTTCTTCTATTGTGAGATCTGCCCGCCCTTCTCGGAGTTCTTCTGTGACATTATGGACACATATGGCTTCCGCCTCCTTGACTTCACCCCCAATGCTGTCCGGACCATGGCAGTTTTCGCACACTTGTGCGAAAACTTTGTCGGAGTCCACCCTAGCGTTGCCCTTTTCCGCCACTACTTCATTCCTCGGGTAGAGAGAGGAGAGCCACTTGCCGGAGGGATTGCTTGGGTCTCGAGAGTCGGCAAGAAGAAAGCGTACTTGGATGGTGAGCTCCGCAGCAAGTGGGAGGAGTGGAGAGCGGAGTGGTGCTGGATCGTCGAGGAGAATCCGCAGCCCTTCACCGCCGTGCGCCAAACTCCAATAGTGCGCGGCAATGACTGGAGCAACGTGGCCCCGGAAGACGAGAGGCTGAAGATCGCCATCACTAGGATTCTTCGCCTCAGGCTTGCCGGGCTCACCGTAGGTGCTGTCGGGGCAGATTTCCTCCGCCGCTGCATTGCCCCCCTGCAGGAGAGGGGGAGGCCCGCCTGGGAGTTCAAGAACTCGGCGGACATCATGAGACTGCGGCCGGGCCTCAATTACAACTTCACCGTCTTGGAGTTGGACGCAATGCTCTTGGAGTTATTCAAACGCGACCCTCAGCACCCATTCACACTGCCGAGGGGCGTAGTTCCTTTGTGCAATAACTCTTCGCTTGACCGGATCCGCGCCATGATGCCGTTGTGCGATTCACACGGCATCGTCCCAACTTGGCAAGAGCCCGCGGATGACGTTGTGTGAGCGTTCTTCGACACCTTGGAGGAAGTGCCGGTCCGCGCTGACGAGTAGAAGAGCCTCACCCGTGACACCACCGACGAGGAGCTGCAGCTCATCGCTACAAGGGCGGAAGAGGCTGCGGCTGCAGCTGCCGCGGGCGCATTCGGGTTCACCGTGGAAGAGGCGGAGGCTGCAGAGGCGGCAAACCTTGCCGAACGCGCGGAGTTCATGGGTGAAGAGGAGCCTGCCGGTTCCGAAGCCGAGTCGAGCGAGGCCGGCGAGGAGGAGGCTGAACCATCAGAGAACTTGCCGCAGGCGGAGCCCCGGGCCCCGCCAAGGAGGCGCCTTCGCAGGGCCGGGGACGCAGCGGGGCGGCAGCCGGCTCCACAGCCACCGAGCCGCGCGACGCGCTCTACCGCGGCAAGCAATGTTGCCGCGGGAGCGCCTCACGCAACAGCGGCAACTGGAGCGGGATCTTCCCGGGCCACTGCCACTGCCCCCGCCAAGCGGGCAAGGGATCCTACTCCTCCACCTCGCCGCACCAGAGGAGGCCCGGACTTCGATCTTTCCGCGCTCAGCTCCGACGAGGAGGAAGAAGAGTGAGTTTCTTTGGTGCTCTTGTAGTTCTTCAATCTTGCTGTTTATATCTTGTATCTGACTTGCTCCAATCTGGGCTCCTTTCTTTTCAGGACGCTGGCCAGAGAGCGGTGAAGAGGGCCAAGGCCGCGGTGATCGTCATCGAAGATGACCCCACCTTGTCGATAGGGGGTGGGTCCGAGATCACCTTGACGGACCCGGCAATCACTCCTCAAAGCAGCCCCCAGCGCAGCCCCCAGCATAAGTTCATAGTTTAGCCTCCTGCTGCCGGGTGCACTTGAGTGCTTTTTCCTTTGCTGATAACTTATTTGTTGACTTGTGCAGGAGCAGAGCAGCCTCATCAGGAGCGCCCGGAGGCCGGTCCCGAAGTGCCACCTGCTTCGACTGCGCCGCCAAGGGAGGATTCCCCGGCAAGGGAGCGCTCTCCGGCAAGGGGGGACTCTCCGGCAAGGGACGGCACTGCTGATCCTGCGGCGACCGAGGCCGCAACTGAAGATCTTGGCGCAGGTAATCCACTTGCCCAGAAACTTTCCCTTGGGTTCTGCTTCTTCCGTTTTTCCTTTCTTGGATTTTTGATTGATTTTCCTCCCTTCTTCATTCTTCAGACCCATCTACGGCTGAGCCAATGGAGACCGAGGGCGCCGGCGAGGAAGGTGCTGGTGCTGATGAGACCGCCGGCGAGGAGGCCGCCGGGGCTGCTGCTGCGGAAGCCGGCGAGGGGTCGGGCGATCGCACTGACGACCCTGAGGCCGCAGGAGCGCCGGGCACTGCACCGACCGCTGAACCCTCTGCCGCTTCTGCGGAGCCGGGCTCCGAGGAGCCCCAGCCCGGCGCCTACTTGAAGGACGGCGACGACATCTTCATCAAGCTACCATGGGCGTCGAGCTCCAGGGCGCCAGTCGAGGGGGAAGCTTTTGACGGGGAGGTGCTCGCCTCTGCTGGAGTGTCATTGGTTAACGCGCCCGACAGCAGCAGTGGCGAGCCCGAGGAGGAGCAGCTGCTGCGGAAGCTGCTGTCACTCTACCGCGCCCAGCAAGCCAAGCTGGCTTCCCGGGAAGCGCTTGTCGCGAAGGCGGGAGTGGACATGGAGAAGCGCGCGGAGGAGCTCCGGGGGCAAAATCAAGAAGCTCTCCGGTCTCTGGCATAGGAGCGGGAGCGAGTCGACGAGGAGCGCACGGCCTTTCTTCTCGAGAAGGCCGAGGCTGAGGAGGAACAAAGGCTGGCCGCCGAGAAGCAGTCCGCGCGGGAAGGCGAACTAGTGCAGCGGAAGGCCCACCTCGACAGCTACGAGGAAGAGCTCGCCAAGCGTGAGCGAGCACTTGGCGGGGCGCTCAAGGAGGCAAAGGATGCCGCGGCAACTGCAGAGGCCGCCAATAAAGAGCTAGAGGAGAAGGTGGCGCGGCTGGAGGCCGATATTGGGAAGAGCAGCGAGGAGCTTGCCGCGCTCAAGCGTGAGCGCGAGAAGGATGCTGCCACCCACGGTGAGCTGCAAGGCCTTATCGCTGAGAGGGGCAAGGAGCTCAGCGCCGCCAAGGATTCCAAAGCAGACCTGGAGCTGAAGGTGGCCACGCTGACGCAGACGCTGGAGGCCGCCAAGGAGCGGGAGAAGACCTTGTCGGAGAAGGTCAAGGCTGACGCAGCGCTGCTGGAGAGCATTGCAGTTACCCAGAACTCATTCAGAGACACAGTGGAACACTGGACCGAGGGTCTGGTGAACACAGCCGCCGTCATCAACGAGGAGCTGGCGCAGCTGGGGATGGAGGACTTTGGGTATCCTTCCGACGAGAGCCTTCAACCCAGCGCCAAGCTCAGCCTATTCTTCAAGGGCGTGGCGACGGCACTCCAGCGGCTCCGGGAAAGGATCCCGAAGCAGCTGGCCGATGAGTCGCGCAAAATCTACGCCGGGGTTCTCCAGAAGGTGCTGATGAAGGTGGCCTTCCGCAACCCAGGCCTCAGCTTCACCAACGTCCTCAGGTCCTTGCCGCCTGACGCCGATCTGGATGCACTCAAGGCCCTTGTCGCACCCATTGTGGACAAGGTGAGCGAGATCAAGAGAGTCGAGGGCGGACGCGTAGATTAGGCCGCCCATTCCTTCTTTTCCCTTGTCACTGCTAATCATGTTATGAAAACAGTCTATTAGAGCTGCGACAAGTTATCTTGTAATATAACTTGATTTCTGTTATCAATTGCTATGTTATTTCCTCTACTAGATTCCTTCCTTTGTATGTTTTTACCCTACGCTTCTAGGGAACTTGTCGGCGCAGGCGCCCGAGCCGGGAGCGCTGAGTGCGGAACTTCAGCAGCCTGCTAGCGGCGCTGCTTCCGACAAGAAACCTTGTCGCGACTAGTTGCAGCATGCTTAAGCTGTTGAGCGGACTCGAAACAAAGTAAGGGCGCAACTAGCCACGAGTAGGTTCCTCCGCGCCCAGGTTTCCCATACAAAGCAGGGTCGTTCGAGGAAGATAACTCTAAAAATTTAAAAACTGATTGCTCAAACTTTGGCAACTTAGCTTTTCTGTCGTTTGCTTCCCGGCAAGGCAAAACTTTTGCTTTGAACGACGCCTGGTCCACACCACAATCTTCTCCTTCCCCCCGGCAAACATGTGTGCAAGGGAACCTTCTTTTCCTTTAAAAGAAAAAGAAAGAAGAGAAAATAATAATATGGAGCTCTTCGGCTCGTTACTGCTTACCGGTTGTAGGTGCTGCACAAAGTGTCAGATAATCGCATGCAAGAAAGGAACTAATGCATGAAATGGACAAGCTGTGCGGAGCACATGGGGTTTTACTTATGCACGGGATCTGCGCCCGGCTTTGTACAAAGGATTACATGCAACAGCGGCAAGACTTGTACAAAAGGTGGTTGCCGGAACGGGTTCCGGCAACCGCGCCTTATGGGAAAAACTCACAAAGATGTTCTATGTTCCAGGAGTTGCTCACCGGAATGCCATCTTCGGTCTCAAGGCGGACAGCGCCAGGCCTTGTGACTCGTCTCACCCGATAAGGGCCTTCCCACTTCGGCGTCAACTTGTTGGAATTCTTGGCGGACTGAACGCGCCGAAGAACAAGGTCGCCTTCCTCGAAGCTTCTGGCTTTAACTTTGCGGCTATGATAGCGGCGCAAAGCTTGCTGGTATCGAGCAGCTCGTACAGCAGCCTGAAGACGATCTTCCTCAAGGAGCAGCGCGTCGTCTTGCCGCAGCTGTTCTTGCTCAAGCTCATCATAAGCGAGCACTCGAGGTGATCCGTATACGAGTTCCGTGGGGAGAACTGCCTCTGCTCCATAGACTAGAGCGAAAGGTGTCTGGCCAGTGGCTCGATTTGGCGTCGTTCTGATCGACCAAAGAACCACCGGCAGCTCCTCGATCCAGTTCCTTCCGCACTTGTGCAGCCTGTCGAAAGTTCTGGTCTTGAGCCCGCGCAGCACTTCAGCATTTGCCCTCTCTGCTTGACCGTTGCTTCTCGGATGAGCAACAGAAGCGAAGCAGACCTTGGCGCCAAGGTCTTGGACGTACTGCATGAAGGTGCGGCTCGTGAATTGCGTGCCGTTGTCGGTGATGATCCTGTTAGGGATCCCGAAACGGCAAACAATCGACCTGAAGAACTTGACTGCTGACTGTGCTGTCACCTTCCTCACTGGCTGCACTTCCGGCCACTTTGTGAACTTGTCGATTGCGACGTACAAGTACTCAAAGCCCCCGACAGCTCGGGGGAAGGGGCCGAGGATATCGAGCCCCCAGACCGAAAATGGCCAGGATAAAGGGATCGTCTGGAGAGCTTGAGCTGGCTGGTGTATCTGTTTGGAGTGGAACTGGCACGCTTCACACTTGGTTACTTGTGCAGTTGCATCCTGGAGGGCTGTCGGCCAAAAGAAACCTTGCCGGAAAGCTTTGCCGGCAAGTGCTCTTGCGCCAATGTGGTGGCCACATATGCCTCCATGTATCTCTGCCAACAGCTTTTGTCCATCTTCCCAGCGAATACACTTCAATTTCACGCCGTTGAGTCTTCTTCTGTACAGTAAGCTATCGACAAACTGGTACATACTTGACTGCCGGGCTACTCTTTCCGCTTCTTCTTGCTCTTCGGGAAGTTCTCCTGTCTGAAGGAAATGGACAATCTGCTGTGCCCATGCTGGAGCTTGCGGCTCGACAACAAGGACTAAAGGCACATCTGCTGCTGCGGGAACATCCGCTTCTACGGCAAGGACTTGCGGCCCTGCCGGAGCTTGATGTTCCCCGGCAAGCTTGCCGGAGCAAAACTTGTCGGGAGCGTCTGCTTCAACGGAACAAACCATAAGTGCTTGCCGGAGCAGACTGCCCCTCAGCATCCTTGGTGTTGATCTTGGGACTTTCTTGGCGGCGGCTTCGGGGAGCTCTGCCGGAAAGTAGTCACCAGAAACCAACTTCCTCTTCTTGCTTTGTCCAGTTGATGGTGTTACGGATGGTTGAGTCAACTTAAGCACAAAGATCCCTGGTTCCACAGGTAACTTTAGTGCGGCGCACTTTGACAGGCCATCGGCAATGTCGTTCTGAGCTCTTGGAACATGCTCCATCTGTAGGCCGTCAAAGTGCTCTTCTAGCTTTCTCACTTGATCGACATATGCTTCCATCAACGGACTCTGGTAGTTCTTGTTCACTTGTCGGACGACAAGCTGTGAGTCACCCCTGACAATGAGCTTCTTGATCCCAAGGTCTGCTGCAATTCTGAGACCGGCAAGCAATCCTTCATACTCTGCAGTATTGTTGGTTGCTTGCTCTTTGGGAAAGTGCATCTGGACTACGTACTTGAGGTGCTCTCCGGTGGGTGCGACAAGCAGCACGCCTGCACCGGCGCCTTGCAGTGAGAAGGCACCATCAAAGTACATCAGCCACTCTTTACTTGCCTCTTTGACGGGGATGCTCGTTTCTGGAATTTCTTCATCTGGGGTTGGCGTCCACTCTGCTATGAACTCTGCCAATGCTCTGCTTTGGATAGTTGAGGTGCTCTCAAACTTGAGGCCAAAGCTTGACAGTTCCAGCGCCCACTCGACAATCCTGCCTGTTGCTTCTGGATTTTGCAGTATCCTCTTCAGCGGAAAGCGAGTGACGACTGTGATCTCATGTGCTTGGAAGTAATGGCGCAGCTTTCTCGAGGCCATGAGGAGGCCGAAAAGCAACTTCTGCACACCAGAGTACCTTGACCTAGCCCCCTGCAGAAGGGAACTGACAAAGTAAACTGGGCGCTGCACCATTCTTTTCTGCATCTTGTCGTGCTCCTGCGCGGATCCATCCTTGTCGGGACCAGAGCTTGTTGGCGAAGCCCCCTGTTTGTCGCTGGATGGATCTGCCGTGGTTGCTGGCTCATCATCCACCTCCCTCTCCGCCACTAACGCAGCACTAACCACTTGATTGGTTGCCGCTATATACAGCAGCAACTTCTCTTGCGGCTTAGGTGCGACAAGCGTTGGAGTGGAGGACAGGTATCTCTTCAAGTCCTGCAGCGCAGCCTCCGCCTCCGGAGTCCATTTCATTGGACCTGCCTTCTTCAAAATTTTGAAAAATGGCAGGGCGCGTTCAGCAGATCTAGAGATAAACCTGCTGAGAGTAGCCACGCAACCGGCAAGCCTTCGTACATCCTTGACGCGCTTTGGTGCTTCTATTTGCTCAATGGCCTTGATCTTGTCGGGATTGGCTTCAATTCCCCGCTGAGACACGAAGAACCCGAGAAGCTTGCCGGAGGGGACTCCAAACACACACTTCTCGGGGTTAAGCTTGAGGTTGATCTTGCGCAGGTTTGCAAATGTTTCGTCTAAATCTTGGATTAGGGTCGCCCTGTTCTTGCTCTTGACCACTATGTCATCCATGAAGGCTTCCACATTTCTGTGCATCTGCGGTTCAAAAGCGTGGTGGACTACCCTTGCGAATGTTGAACCAGCATTCTTCAAACCGAAAGGCATCCGTACGAAGCAGTACGTGCCACACGGGGTGATAAATGCGGTTTTCTCTTCATCTTCTTCTGCCATGAAGATCTGATGGTATCCTGAGTATGCATCAAGAAATGAAAGCAAATCACATCCGGCTGTGGAGTCAACAATCTGGTCAATACGCGGCAAGGGAAATGGGTCTTTGGGACAAGCTTTATTAACATCAGTGAAGTCAATACAAAGTCTCCATTTCCCGTTAGCCTTGCGCACAACAACAGGATTGGCCAACCACGTGGGATGGAGCACTCCTCTGACAAGGCCTGCTGCTTCCAACTTCTTGATTTCTTCTGCTATGAATTCTTGGCGCTCCACTGCCTGCTTCCTGACTCTCTGCTTGACGGGCCGCGCATGAGGACAGACGGCAAGGTGGTGCTCAATTACTTTCCTGGGAACACCGGGGATATCAGACGGTTGCCATGCAAACACGTCGACATTCGCCCGCAGGAAAGCAACGAGCGCGCTTTCCTATTTGGGGTCAAGAGTGGCGCTGATGGTGAAGGTACCACCAGCGCCATCCTCCTTGGCGGACACCTTCTTGGTCTCAGGTGGAGCTGCCATTGCCTTCTTACACTTGCCGGTGGAGCTCGATGGTGCGTCCTCGACGGTAGCGCAGCACTCCGAAGAGGTGCGCTTGCCGGAGTGGGCATCAGAGCTCTTGCCGGACTTGGTCTTCTTCTTCCCCCCGGGAGCTCCAGCGGCAAGGGTCTGTGTTCTGCTGCGGCTGCTGCTTCCCGGTAGATCTTGTCGGCACAGATAAGAGCATCCTTCTTGTCGCCAGGGACAGAGATGACACTTATTGGGCCTGGCATTTTCAGTACGTTGTACGCATAGTGAGAGGCTGCCATGAACTTGGCGAGTGCTGGACGGCCAAGGATTCCATTGTAAGGTAATGGAAAGTCGGCAACGTCAAACGTGACCCTCTCAGTCCTGAAGTTCAGCTCACTGCCAAATGTTACCGGCAACGTGATCTTTCCCTTTGGCTTGCTCCTTCCCGGGTTGATTCCTTGAAATGTACCGGTCTCTTCGAGCTCGCTGTCAGGGATCTGGAGTTTCTGGAGCACCGCGGAGGAGATCAGATTCAAGCCGGCCCCGCCGTCAACTAGCATCTTTGTGACCTTGAGGTTGCGGATTGTTGGTGAAACCAACATCGGCAAACACCCGACCGCGGTTATGCGATCAGGGTGGTCCTCAATATCAAAGATGATAGGCGTGCTGGACCATTTCAGAGGCTTGCGTGACTCGACGGGTGGTTCTGCTGCATTAACTTCCCGCACCCACTGCTTGAGCTGGCGGTGCGAGGTGTGCAGAGAAGCACCACCGTCAACGCACAGGACCTCTGTGGCTTTCTGGAACTCCTGCTCATCAGTCTCCTCATCATCCATATCTTCATCGTCGCCGTCATCTTCATCCTTGTCGCGGCCGCGAGGAGGTCTGTCTCCTTGCCGCTGCTTGGCCTTGCCGCGGCGTCCTCCTCGGCCGGGATGTTTCTTGCCGGATCCACCAGCTCCTTCCTGGGCCTTCTCCTTGTCGCGCCGCTCGTATTCAGCTTTCTGTTGCTCAACAAGCTGCTCGACTTTCTTACAGTTCTGGAGATCATGGCCCTTGGTGCGGTGAATCTTGCAATACTGCTTGTTGGTGCCGTCCTGCTTGTCGGCGACCGCCACCTCCGCGGCAACCTCCTTGCCGGAGTCACCAGCTTTGGCTCCTTGGCGCCACCACCGTTGCCGGACTGCTCAACAACTAGCACCTCTTTACCTTTCCTCCTTCTGTTGTTCCGCCGCCGGTTTTTCCTTGCGGGGCAGCATCTTCACTGTCAGATCCCCCGCTCCTATATTTTCTCCGGGGAGTCTCCTCCCTTCCTCAGCACGCGCACACTTGTCGGCCAGTGCATATAACTCACTGACGTCCCTGATCTTGCACATCGCCATTTCCTCCCGCATCCTGCGGTTTCGCACATTCTGATGGAACGCGCTGATCACCGCGGCAGGGTGGACATCTGGGATGTTGTGCTGCACACTGCT
This sequence comes from Triticum aestivum, assembly GCF_018294505.1. Taxonomy (NCBI): domain Eukaryota; kingdom Viridiplantae; phylum Streptophyta; class Magnoliopsida; order Poales; family Poaceae; genus Triticum; species Triticum aestivum. The sequence continues at coordinate 167,152,388 of NC_057810.1, forward strand.
GAATCTCTGAATGTACTTGCGCAGGGGCTCTCCTTCCTTCTGGGCGAGCAAATGAAGATCACTCTCCTGGCCATGAGGCTTGTGTCCGCCGGTGAAGGCGCCGACAAACTGATGGCACAGATCAGCCCAAGAGGATATGGAGTTTTCCGGCAAGTGCATGAGCCAGGATCTGACGTTGGGCTTGAGCACCAGCGGGAAGTAGTTGGCAAGGATCTTGTCATCTCGTCCCCCGGCAGCTTGCACCGCAATGGTGTAGATGCTGAGGAACTCTGACGGATGCGTCTTGCCGTCGTACTTCTCCGGGACGTCTGGCTTGAAGTTCTTTGTACTGGGCCACTGGACTTGCCGCAGCTCACGAGTGAACGCAGGACAACCTACCGCGTACGGCAGATCGCCTGGTTCCCCTGGCGCATGCATGTCAACAGAGGGCCCAGCGCGCTTGTCGGATTGACGTCGCGCTTCTCTTCGGCGCTCGATGCGGGTTCGAGCGTCTTCTTGTTGTCGATCATGAAGAACTTGGCGCTGATCGCGACGAGCTCGTGGATCCGACGATGCAGTGGAGTCGCTGTCGAGGTGGATCCGGCGAGTCGGCGATCTTGGCCTTCGGGGCGGTGATTGCATGGTAGTTGCACCTCCACCCGTTTCGTCGCCACCGGCTCGCGCCTGGCAACCCTGCCGCGGCGGTGACGCGCTCGGCCGCCGTGGATTATCGCCGTTGGCGTAGCCGATGAGACTCTGAATAGTGGCCCTCCATTTGTCGATCTTGTCCGACGTCGGAGGGTAATCTAGGAGAAGTTGAGCTCGCGCCAAAGCTTCTGCTGGAGTGGTGGGTGGCAGTGGCGGACGGCGCGAGGAGCGGGACGTGCTCGAACTTCTAACTATGTTAGAAGGAGCAGTATCCCGTCCAGGCGACCGTGCCCCGCTCGTGCCAGCATGCTGGCGTGCATGCCGGTCTTGAGCGTCCCGAGATCCACCAGCTTGATCTTGGCCCAGCGGACGTATGGCGCTGCGAACACCATGATGCTGTTGGTCCCGCGCCTCCTGAGATGGGCGCGGTGCGCGTACGAATGCCGAGGTCTGTGCTGCCTTGTCCTTGGACTTGGCAGCACTGTGAGCACCCTCATCGACGGTTGTTCTTTCGCCGGCGTCCACTCCACCACCAGTTTGCTCCAACGGTGGCGGAAACGACGTGGATGGAGCGGCTGCCGCCGAAGTCTTCTTCTTCGGTGGCATGTTGATGAAGGGAATGAAGATCTAGCTCGTGTGAACACCGGATCAGGTTCACACAATCTCGACGCCCCCTACCTGGCGCGCCAAAGATGTTGGGGGAAACTAACCCACGAACACCTATGGGGCCGGCGGACCGGGCCCCTTTCGGTTCGGTGGGGGGGCGGAGGTTGCACGAAGAACAGATCGAGGCGAGGCACACGAGCGGTTTACCCAGCTTCGGAGCTCTCCGGAGAGATAATACTCCTACTGCTGCTTGTCTGGCTATGTTATCTTGTGTTCTTGCTCTCGAGAGAGCGTGGTGTCTTTCTGGTTTACAAACGAGTCGAAGTGATCGAACCTCGGAACCGAACCCCCTCTACGTTGCGCATGGGCCTCCTTTTATACGCTAAAGGGGTCACCGACAGGTGGCAACGCAGAGGAGGGTAAAAACATAAAAAGCGAGGTAGTTGGTACAGTTGCTTGTACAGTGCACCCTACCTAACTCTGACGGCAGGGGACAAGGGCATTAAATGCCCGTCTGAGTCGCCCAAACAGTGCAGAAAAGGACCGTTAAGGGCGCCACCGTTCGCCACGATGGTGATCTTGTCAGCTTCGCATGCCACAGTGCACCGCTGGCTGCACAGCTTCCCGCCACGCGCGCCTGGAGAGGCCCCCAGAGCGACACGTTGGTGGATGCGCTGGAGCGTGGGCACAGAGTGGCCGCTCGCCGCGGCAAGCGCCTTGCCGCTGCTGCTATCTTGTCGGGCCCGGAGGCTTGTCGCTCACCGGGCTTCGAAGTACCTTGGTCAGTCTTCCCGGCAAGCTCCTCTTGCCGGGGCCTTGTCGCCTTGTCGGAGCGCGTGGCGCGTCGCGGCAAGTTCCTTAGAGTTCCTCGGTTGGCCTTCCCGGCAAGCTCCTCTTGCCGAGGCCTTGTATCCTGAGCTTAAATACCTTGTTCTTGAATGGCTCCAAGGGAACCTTGGAGGGTCTTTGGCGTTCGCCCGGTAAGCCTTTGCCGCGGGGTGCTGCAACTGCCCGTGCACAAGTTCGGGGTACTAGGGTACCCCTATTCTAGTACACCGACAACATTAGTCTAACTAATTAAATTAGTACTAACCCTAGATTAATTAGCAGTGCTAGGACCCACCTGTCATTGATCCAGGGGTCAAACTGGGCCCCACCCGTGGTTAGACAGGGTCAGCGGGGTCAAACTCGCCGGCGACTCGACAGCGGCGAGGCCCGAGACGGCGGCGCGGCTCGGAAAACACTCACAGGGCACGGACGAGGCCGTTCTTGGGCTCGTTGGAGAGCTCTCGCTGGCGCGCGTCAAGTGGTGGTGGCGGCCGGACCTATGGTGGCCGGAGCTGATGGCAGCGAGCTCGGCAGCGGTGGCCGGAGTTCGATGGTGCACGGGCGCAGGGCTATGGAGCACGGGGAGCCCGACTGGGGTTGTCTACGGGTTCCTGGAGTAACCAGGAGCACAACCGTGCGCTCGGGTGCGACTACCGCGAACTAAAACAACAGCAGCGAAGAGGACGCCGGCGGTGAGCTCACGGCATGGCAGGGATCGGAGCTAGCGAGCATAAACAAGAGAGGGAGGAGACGGGTTCGACGCGGAAACTCACAGAGAGGCTAATGGAGGGGTCGGTAGGCGCGGGGGCGTCCGGTGGGCAGCGAATTGACGCCAAGGATCTCCGGGAACCGAGGTTGAAGAAGACGTCGGGGACGGTGTTGTGGTGCTTCCCTGGTTGCTTGGCTCGGCGTGGATGAAGAAGACGACGAAGCGGAGCTCGAGGTCTCATCGGCTGGGAGTTGGGTGGTCGGTGGCCATGGCTACGGCGAGCGGTGGTCTCGGGTGTGCTCGGCGGCGTGAGGAAGAGAGGCCAGAGGAAGGGGGCGAGGCAGAGGAAGGAGGGGAAAGTGAGAGGGGGTAGTCCTCATCTCCTGCGCGTGCAGGTGGACTTGGGGGAGGCTAGCCAGCGCGAAGCAGGAGGTGGCGCGCTCGGCTGCGTGCGAAGTCTCTCCCTCTGCCTACTGGCAGAGGTTGAAGATGACTGGCAAGTCGCCAGGTGGGCTGGGCCGCTGGAGTTGGGCCAGGTGGGCTGCGAGGTGAGCGCCAAGTACTTTCTCTCACTCTCTCTTATTTCTAATTTAGTTTATGTTTTCTATTTTTCTGTAAATATTGGGCTTTATTAAAAATAGTAAAACGTTTCCAAAAATCCTGCAAATAATTTTGGGCTCTGTTGGGATTATTCCTAACATCCCACACTTAAGTTCAGAATTAATTGAGCACTTAAAATAATATATATCATTTAAATGCCCAATTGCAAATACTGTATGATTTAATTCAGTGACCATATATGTCATGGAAAAATGTGCAACACCACTAGTTATGGTTTCTAGCATTATCCAGAAATGATGAACATTTTTGAAAGCCATTTGGACATACTGAAAATATTTTAGGTGAACCTAGTGAATTCCTTTAATGCTAGGGTTTGGACAATCCCCATTTCAAGTTTCTTTCAAAGTTTAAACATGATGCACACATGAAGTTAGCCTAGTACAATGCCAGAAGCTAGGGATGTGACATGCTATTGAAAAGATGATGTGTCCTAAGGACATTAAAGGTATAAGAAGTTTCCTTGGTCATGCCGGTTTTTATAGAAGGTTCATTAAAGAATTCTCAAAAATTTCTAGGCCTCTGAGTAATCTCTTACAAAAAGATGTTCCTTTTATCTTTGATGAAGATTGTGTAGAAGCATTTGAAATACTTAAGAAATCCTTGATTTCATCACCTATTGTCCAGCCACCTGATTGGAATTTCCCCTTTGAAATCATGTGTGATGCTCGTGATTATGCTGCAGGTGTTGTTCTAGGACAAAGGGTTGATAAGAAATTAAATGTTATCCAATATGCTAGTAAAACTCTAGACAGTGCCTAGAGAAATTATGCTACTACTGAAAAAGAATTCTTAGCAGTTGTGTTTGCTTGTGATAAGTTCAGACCTTATATTGTTGATTCCAAGGTAACTATTCACACTGATCATGCTGCTATTAAATACCTTATGGAAAAGAAAGATGCTAAACCTAGACTTATTAGATGGGTTCTCTTTCTACAAGAATTTGATTTGCATATTATTGATAGAAAGGGAGTTGAGAACCCCGTTGCGGACAACTTGTCTAGGTTAAAGAATGTTCTTGATGACCCACTACCTATTGATGATAGCTTTTCTGATGAACAATTAGCTATCTTAAATACTTATCATACTGCTCCATGGTATGCTGATTATGCTAATTACATTGTTGGTAAATTTATACCACCTAGTTTCACATACCAGCAAAAGAAAAGGTTTTTATATGATTTAAGACATTACTTCTGAGATGACCCACACCTTTATAAAGGAGTAGATGGTGTTATTAGACGTTATGTACCTGAGCATGAACAGGAACAGATCCTACGTAGGTGTCACTCTGAGGCATATGGAGGACACCACGTTGGAGATGGAACTACACATAAGGTATTGCAATAAGATTTTTATTGGCCTACTCTTTTCAAAGATGCCCGTAAGTTTGTCTTGTCTTGCGATGAATGTCAAAGAATTGGTAATATTAGTAGACGTCAAGAAATGCCTATGAACTATTCACTTGTTATTGAACCATTTGATGTTTGGGGCTTTGATTATATGGGACCTTTTACTTCCTCTAATGGGTATACACATATTTTAGTTGCTGTTGATTACGTTACTAAGTGGGTAGAAGCTATTCCAACTAGTAGTGTTGATCATAACACTTTTATTAAGATGCTTAAAGAAGTTACTTTCCCGAGGTTTGGAGTCCCTAGATATTTAATGACTGATGGTGGTTCACATTTTATTCATGGTGCTTTTCGTAAGATGCTTGCTAAGTATGATGTTAACCATAGAATTGCATCTCCTTATCATCCACAGTCTAGCGGTCAAGTAGAATTGAGTAATAGAGAGCTTAAATTAATTTTGCATAAGTCTGTTAATAGATCTAGAAAGAATTGGTCCAAGAAACTTGATGGTGCATTATGGGCCTATAGAACAGCATATAAAAATCCTATGGGTATGTCTCCGTATAAAATGGTTTATGGAAAAGCATGTCACTTAACTCTCAAACTAGAACATAAAGCATACTGGGCTATTAAAGAGCTCAATTATGATTTCAAACTTGTCGGTGAAAAGAGGCTATTTAACATTAGCTCACTTGATGAATGGAGAACCCAGGCCTATGAGAATGCCAAACTGTTTAAGGAAAAAGTTAAAAGATGGCATGAGAAAAGGATACAAAAGCCTGAGATTAATGTAGGTGATTATTTCTTGCTATACAACTCTCGTTTAAGATTTTTGCAGGAAAACTTCTCTCTAAATGGGAAGGTCCTTACAATACCGAGGAGGTCTATCGCTTCGGTGCCATAAAAATCAACAACTTCGAAGGCATAAATCCGAAGGTGGTGAACGGTCAAAGAATCAAACATTATATCTTAGGTAATCCCATAAATATTGAAACCAATGTTATTGATACCGTAACCCCAGAGGACTACATAAGGGACACTTTCCAGAATGTTTTAGACTCTGAAAAGGAATAGGTATGCGGTATGGTAAGTAAACCGACTCCAAAATAGTTCTAATAGCAATTTTACTCTGTTTTGGAATATTTAAGAAAATAGGAAAATAAGAAGTAGTCAAAAAAGGATACGAGGCATCCACGAGGGTGGAGGGCACGCCCTACCCCCTGGGCGTGCCCCGCTGCCTTGTGGGCACCTCGTGTGCCATCCAGACTCCGTTTTCTTGCATGATACTTCTTTTGGTTGGTAAAAATTCATTATATAATCTCCCGAAGGTTTTGACCACCATACCACGACAAAATCTTCTGCTTTTCTTTCGAGCTGTTTTTCTAACAGATCTAGATCACCATGACGTCTTCAAGCGCCTCCAAGGACAAGTTTTTCGAGAAGGTCATCAACCCCTACCTCGTGGAGGTGCTGCAACACCCTCAAACCATTGAGATGCATGAGGGGTGCTGCACATCCGCGATGTTGAGGGACCAAAGAGGACCGGAAGCGTGGAGACAAGACTCGAAGCAATGGAGCAACAAGTTTTCAAGTGCCAAGGGATGGTGGAACACGGACTCAACGCCAACCACATGATGATTGCGGAGTTCACCAACAACCACAAGCTGGATGCCAAGAACATTGGGGAGACCATCTTCAAGGTTCACAAGAAGATCGAGCACCTCCAAGCCCAGATCAATGACTTGCAAAACCAAAACTGTGAGTATGAATATAGATTCAAGAGGATGAGTTTGGCTACAGATTTTAGGATCTCGGAGACTCGATCATCCTTCTATGATGGTGAGCCTATGCCTTGGAAGATGGACGATAAGCCTACATCATCAACAACTCCATCATCACCACCTCCGAAGAAAGAGACATAAACACATGGGTATGGGCACTCCCCTTGGCAACTGCCAAGCTTGGGGGAGATGCCCCGGTATCGTATCACCATCACACTTCTATCTTTACCATTTTTCTTAGTTCAATCCTTTTGGTTATATCTTGATCTAGTAGAATAAAGTTTAGTATGATCTAGCTTTGACTTTTTGTGTTGATCCCTATATATGTAATCGAGTCCATGAGCTATACATAATAAAGATTAGTTTTGAGTTGAGGGCTTTGCTATGTTGCTGTGATCTTGAGGGAATAAAAGAAAAAGAAAGAATAAAAAGATCATATTGACCTTATGGAAGGTAATGACTGCACATATAAGAGTATGATGAATAAAAGTTGCTGAGAGTTGACAAACATAGTTTTGGTCATCTTTGCAATTAATAGGGACTAATAAAGAAAGAGAGGTTTTCACATATAAATATACTATCTTGGACATCTTCTATGATTGTGAGCACTCATTAAAATATGAAATGCTAAAAGGTTGATGTTGGACAAGGAAGACAACGTAATGGGTTATGTTTTCTTATATCCGAAATAAATTATATTGTCATGAATCATCCAACATGTTGAGCTTGCCTTTCCCCCTCATGCTAGCCAAACTCTTTGCACCAAGTATATATACTACTTGTGCTTCCAAACATCCTAAACCCGGTTTTGCCATGAGAGTCCACCATGCCTACCTATGGATTGAGTAAGATCCTTCAAGTAAGTTATCATTGTTTCAAGCAATAAAAATTGCTCTCTAAATATGTATGGTTTATTAGTGTGGAGAAAATAAGCTTCATATGAGCTTGTGATATGGAAGAAATAAAAGCGACTAACTGCATAATAAAGGTCCCTATCACAAGTGGCAATATAAAGTGACGTTCTTTTGCATTAAGATTTTGTGCATCCAACCCTAAAAGCATATGACAACCTCTGCTTCCCTCTGTGAAGGGCCTATCTTTTATTTTTGTCTTCTACCTTATACAAGAGTCATGGTGATCTTCACCTTTCCTTTTTACACTTTATCCTTTGGCAAGCACTATGTGTTGGAAAGATGCTGATATATATATATATATATATATATATATATATATATATATCCAATTGGATGTGGGTTTTCATAAAGCATTATTGTTGACATTACCCTCATATGACAAAATCTATATATGTTGTTGTTCTAAGAATGATCATGATGCCCTCATGTCCGTATTTTATTTTATCGACACCTCTATCTATAAACATGTGGACATATTTTTCAATATCGGCTTCCGCTTGAGGACAAGCGAGGTCTAAGCTTGGGGGAGTTGATACGTCCATTTTGCATCATGCTTTTATATCGATATTTATTGCAATATGGGCTGTTTCGCAATACTTATGCCTTTTCTCTCTTATTTTACAAGGTTTACATGAAGAGGGAGAATGCCGGCAGCTAGATTCTGGGCTGGAAAAGGTGCAAAATATTAGAGACCTATTCTGCACAACTCCAGAAGTCCTGAAACTCCATGAAAGTCAGTTTTGGAATATATTAAAAATATTGTGTGAAGAAAGCACCAGAGGGGGGCCACCCACTGTCCACGAGGGTGGGGGTGCACCCTACCCCCTGGGTGCGCCCCCTGCCTCGTGGGCCACCTAGAAGCCCCTCGATGCCCATCTTCTGGTATACGGTGTCTTTTTCCCTGAAAAAAATCATAAGGAAGCTTTCGGGATGAAGCGCCGCCATCTCGAGGCGAAACCTTGGCGGAACCAATCTAGGGCTCCGGCGGAGCTGTTCTACCGGGGAAACATCCCTCCGGGAGGGGGAAATCGTCACCATCCTCATCACAATCGATCCTCTCATCAGGAGGGGGTCAATCTCCATAAACATCTTCACCAACACCATCTCCTCTCAAACCCTAGTTCATCTCTTGTATCCAGTTGTCTCAAAACCTCATATTGTTACCTGTGGGTTGCTAGTAGTGTTGATTACTCCTTGTAGTTGATGCTAGTTGGTTTATTCGGTGGAAGATCATATGTTCAGAATGCATATTAATGCCCCTCTGATTATGAACATGAATATGATTTGTGAGTAGTTACGTTTGTCCCTGAGGACATGGGAGAAGTCTTGTTGTAAGTGGTCATGTGAATTTGGTATTCGTTCGATATTTTGATGAGATGTATGTTGTCTTTCCTCTAGCGGTGTTATGTGAACGTTGAGTACATGACACTTCACCATTATTTGTGCCTAGAGGAAGGCATTGGGAAGTAATAAGTAGATGATGGGTTGCTAGAGTGACAGAAGCTTAAACCTTACTTTATGCGTTGCTTCGTAAGGGGCTGATTTGGATCCATATGTTTCATGCTATGGTTAGGTTTACCTTAATTCTTCTTTGGTAGTTGTGGATGCTTGTGAGAGGGGTTAATCATAAGTGGGATGCTTGTCCAAGGAAGGGCAGTACCCAAGCACCGGTCCACCCACATATCAAATTATCAAAGTACCGAACGCGAATCATATGAGCATGATGAAAACTAGCTTGACGATAATTCACATGTGTCCTTGGGAGCGCTTTCCTTTATATAAGAGTTTTTCTAGGCTTGTCCTTTGCTACAAAAAGGATTGGGCCACCTTGCTGCACCTTGTTTACTTTTGTTACTTGTTACCCGTTACGATTACCTTATCACAAAACTATCTGTTACTGATAATTTCAGTGCTTGCAGAGAATACCTTACTGAAAACCGCTTATCATGTCCTTCTACTCCTCGTTGGGTTCGACACTCTTACTTATCGAAAGGACTACGATATATCCCCTATACTTGTGGGTCATCACTGGTGTAGTTGTGTAATTGGGTAGATGAGTGATGAAGCTATATCATGTTGTACTCTAATGTATTTCAATTATGAAATCCTGCTTCCTTAATATGGGAATGAAATATATTATGTGTTTAATATGAATGTCAATTAGATTAAAAAATGGATTATTACTAATTGGGCAATTAGCCTAGTAATGGAGAATTAGCCTGCTAATTGCTTTTCACTATTGCAAACGGTTATTCAAAAATTACCGGGGGCGATGACCTAAGGCAACGCACACAGTTTCTAGGAATAAACCGTGTTGGATCGATGAACAATCACACACGACATTCTCTTCAAAACTGTTTGAGTTAGGCCACCTTGCACAAACGTTTACCGCATAAAAACTGTGTGTGATGGACAGCCTTTACTACATAGTTTATTCTACACATCGTGTGTGATGCATTCAATAACGCAAATGATAAAATTGTTAATATTGTGTGTGATGGGAACGCTATCACAAACTATTTAAATGGAAATTTTTTTGTGATTTACCTACGAACGGAACGTTTTCCTTACAGCGACTGTGTGGGATGTATATACAAACGGAAAAATTTAGTGGGGACTGTCTGTGTGGGATGTACTTATGACCGGAAACGATTTCGCCTATATAATTATATTTTTTTAGCACTAATGTACGTATAACTGTATTTGCTCGCTCGATGGTCGCACACGACCTCATTTTGCCGAGCGTGTGTGCAAGGAGGGCATATTCCCGATGGTTTCTGGGTCGTGTGGGAAGGACCTCCCTATCTTAGTCACTCACTAGGTGAAGGTTCCGAATATCATCGCGGAAAGGGGTTAAAAACTGTTTATATAGCACCTCGCTGTACCAGTGTGGTCTCATGGCATGCACACATGCATGGACTGCCATAGCATTTTAATTCCAAATTTTTTAAAAATGATTAGGAAAACATGAAACCTTGCTTGATGTAATGTCATGCCACCAAGATGATGTGGTACAAAAATTGGCCTATTTGACGAAAGTTTGGACACACACCCCTCACAAACCGGAGCAACTCACTAGAAGGGGTGTGGTTCCAAGAGGGAACAATGCATGTTTGATGATGAACGACAGATAGCTTCCTCTTACGGCCTTTAAATTTTTTCTATGTGTAATGTGCACTGATACAAACTGTCATGTGAAAATTTGGAAAATTTCAGGGGTCATTTGACCTTTTGAAAACATTTAAGTGATTCCCTAGCCATTTAATGACCGTAATTCAAATTTGAACTAGATGTACATGCAATGGCTAACCATAATGGTTCAAAAACCATATTTGTGTAATTGTGTGCGACTTAATTCCATGTGCAATAAATTAGAAGGAATTTTCAAATATATTGGTCTCACGGCATGGACACATGCATGGAGTGCCATTGAATTTTAATTCCAAAAAATTAAGAAATGATCAGGAAAACATGAAACATTGCTTGATGTAATGTCTTGCCACCAAGATGATGTGGTACAAAAATTGTCCCGTTTGACGAAAGTTTGGACACACACCCCTCACAAACTGGAGCAACTCACTAGGAGGCTCGTGGTTCCGAGAGGGAACAATGCATGTTTAATGACGAACATCAGATTGCTTCCTCTTACGGCCTTCAAAAAATTTCTATGTATAATGTGCACTGATACAAACTGTCATGTGAAAATTTGGAAAATTTCAGGGGTCATTTGACCTTTTGAAGACATTCAAGTGATTTCCTAGCCATTTAATGACCGTAATTCAAATTTGAACTAGATGTACATGCAATGGCTAACCATAATGATTTGAAAAATCATATTTGTGTACTTGTGTGTGAGTTAATTCCATGTGCAGTAAATTAGAAGGAATTTTCAAACATATTGGTCTCATGGCATGGACACATGTACATGCATGGAGTGCCATGGCATTTTTATTCCAAAAAATTAAAAAATGATCAGAAAAACATGAAATGTTGCTTGATGTAATGTCATGCCACCAAGATGATGTGGTACAAAAATTGGCTTGCTTGACGAAGGTGTGGACACACACCCCTCACAAACCGGAGCAACTCACTAGAAGGCTTGTGGATCCAAGAGGGAACAATGCATTTTTTATGATGAACGGCAGATAGCTTCCTCTTACGGCCTTCAAAAAATTTCTATGTGTAATGTGCACTGATACAAACTGCCATGTAAAAATTTGGAAAATTTCAAGGTTCATTTGACCTTATGAAGAAATTTAAGTGATTTCCTAGCCATTTATTGACCATAATTCAAATTTGAACTAGATGTACATGCAACGGCTAACCATACAAAAATTATATTTGTGTACTTGTGTGCGAGTTAATTCCATGTGCAGTAAATTAGAAGGAATTTGCAAACATATTGGTCTCACGGCATGGAGACATATACATGCATGGAGTGCCATGGCATTTTTATTCCAAAAAATAAAAAAATGATCAGAAAAACATGAAATCTTGCTTGATATAATGTCATGCCACCAAGATGATGTGGTATAAAAATTGGCTTGCTTGACGAAAGTTTGGACACACACCCCTCACAAACCAGAGCAACTCACTAGAAGGCTCATGGTTCCAAGAGGGAACAATGTATGTTTGATGACGAACAGCAGATAGCTTCCTCTTACAGCCTTCAAAATATTTGTACGTGTAATGTGCACTGATACAAACTGTCATGTGAAAATTTGGAAAATTTTAGGGGTCATTTGACCTTTCAAAGACATTTAAGTGATTTCCTAGCCATTTAATGACCATAATTCAAATTTCAACTATATGTACATGCAACGGCTAACCATAACGGTTTGAAAAGTCATATTTGTGTACTTGTATGCGAGTTAATTCCATGCGCAGTAAATTAGAAGGAATTTCCAAACATATTGGTCTCACGGCATGGACACATGCATGGAGTGCCATGGCATTTTAATTCCAAAAAGTTAAAAAATAATCAGAAAAAATCTGGCAAGACAACCGGCCCCACACGATTAGCACTTTATTTCGCGCCTCGAGGTTTGGAAGATGAGTGGCAGGCTTTATTAATCATACATAGTTCTACAATTGGAACCATCAGCTATTATCTTCACACACGTATTTTTCTGCGGGAACCGTGTGTAATTCACACTATAGTACTCGTAAATTCTGGCGACCGGCGTGTGTACTGTTCCCGTCGATCTAGCTAGATTCTGGCTGCCAATAAATACTACCTTGCTCACGTCGTCCCGCCTGCATTCTCATCTAGATCCTACCCTTGCTCACTCTCCCTCTCTCTCTCTCTGAAATCTCTGCCATGGGGCCACCGGTCTGCCCACGCATCGACGAGGAATCGCCACCCCCCGAGGATGCTCACTCGAAGAGTAGCAACGAGGACACCTACGCGCCACCGGACGAGGTTGCACCAAACCCCCCAACTTTGGATTGGTTTTGGGTCCAGTACGATCTTTGTCTTTGGAAGTCGCTGCCGCCGGCTGAGAAAGCCAAGCAAGTGGCTTTCAAGAAAGAGATGGCGGAGGAGGATGCCAGGTACCAGGCAGCCTGTGAAGCCCGTGATGTTGCCTGGAAAAAGGAGGCGGCGGAGCTTTGGGGGTAGGTGCGTCATAGTGCGGAGGAGGTGTACGAAGACGGGTACTTCGCGAGGAAGGTACGAGGCACTAGGCACCTCGTCGCTCCGTGGAGCAGGGCCAATAAGCTCCAGCGTGCCACCGAGGAGCTCCGATGGGCGCCTAACAAAATGGCAAGATCGGTCGCGCGCATCCGCCTGCAAGTGGTAGATCGACACGTCAAGCACTGCGAGGCAGAGGGGCGGAGTACTGCCTCCGCTCTGGGAAGACGCCGCGCACCAGGGAGCTGCTGGCGAGGGGCTGCCGGAATACTGGCAATAGGAGAGATTATTAGTTTTAGTGTTGTTCGTTTTCAATTTTATGCATTGTACCTAGTAGTTAAGTATCATCACGTATATGTGATGATATTATATATATATTCTATGATGAACTAATGAACAATTAATATTATATATATTATGAATTCCACTTTCTAACTATTTTCTAATACTAATTTGAATCTATCTGTTATCATCCACATATACAGAATGGAAAGTGTATAAACACCCATTGAAACAGAACATATAAGAACTGAAAATAGAGTACGCACATTGAAACAGAGCAATAGTATGATTGCTATGAATACATACCTATCCACGTCGAAATGACTCAACAAAATAAAACGCGTCCTTAAGACCATACCCAGCAGCCCTTGCCAATGGTAGCTCTTGGCTCTGCGTAAACTCGTGCAGGCGTTCGTCCAAGCGGTCGACGTGCTCGCGGTACATTGGGAGCATGATCTCGAGCTCCAAGTTGGCTATTTCATCGGAGATCACCACCTCGAGGATGCGACGGCCATGTTCCTCTACTGCGGGCCATGGAGGCGGTCGAGCCTACCGACCTGCGCGTTGGCATCGAGCGGGCCATGGACAAGGTGAACGGCGTGACCCATGCGAATGGCGCGGCGGGCGTCCGGTGCAAGTATGGCGCAGCTGGCCTTTGGTGTAAGTACAGTGCAGAGGGCATGTGCCCACTCCTGGCGAGGAATGAGGGTACTGACGGGACGTGCAGCAGCTGCGACGCCCTGTTGACAGCAGGCAAGCACCGATGGATCCGCTCTTGCTATGCGGCACGCCGTGCCTCGCACTCTGCGGCGCTCCAACGGTCTCGCCGTGCGGCGAGCTGCAGCCTTTCAGCGTGCACGCGCCTAGCTTGCTCTCCAGCGTGCCATCGATCATGTTGTGCAGCAAGCTGCAGCCTCTCGATGCTGACATGCCTATCTTGATCCGCGGCGCTGAAGCGCCATGCACCAAGGGTCTGCTCAACCATGGCGATGACGCGCATCACAGCGTCATCCATCACATTGCCGAGGAGCGCCACGGCCTCGATGGGCCATGGCACCTTCTGGTTTTCCTTGTCGATGAGGTTGACGGCAGAGGCGGCGCTTTTGGTGTGTCGTCATGCTTGGAAAAGATGGATGTTCTACAGGCTGCGCTTGTTGCCTCCATGCGTCGCGACGTGCCTAGGTTTATTTGCAATATCACTAGGTGGCGGGAAATAGGCGAGGAAATGGCCGGAAACGGTTGCGTGTTCATAGAACGCCATCAATTAATGGAAACTTAGCCATATAAGGAACATCAAGCTAGCACAAGAAGTAGATGATGATGAAATGCACATGGACCACACTAGGGAACCCGTCGGTGATGAATTCATCAATCACAAATAGTTTTACACTAGCAACCATTTTCCCACAACACACACGGCTTATTCCATCACAAGCAGGTCGGATGGATCAACTGTATGCCACGTATACACATTGTCAAAAAGTAATGCAGTAGACCTTCTTTAACATATGTTAAAAAATAAAATAAAAATAAAAAAACAAGGACCTCGAGGTTATATTAGCTGAGGGAATGGGTCATTTCGGTCATTTGACCGAAATGACCCATCCTATCAGTTAATTAACATCAACATAACTTCCCATCCAGTCACCCATCTGATGGTTGCTCCAGCCTGAGCACACTTAACTTGAGAGTTCTCTTAGATGAGCTACTGGTGGAACAGCTAGTCCTTGCTGATATAGAATGCCTCTTCGCATCCTTATGGCATATCCGGATGACCACTTGTCCCCCAATGGCCAATAGATGTTGTGTAGACAAAGCGTATCACATAGGTCTTATTAGAAGCAATCGTCTATGTTATTATCGGTCTTCGCACACATTTTTGGTTACAGACTTGTTTGCCGCATATCACACACATCTTGTTATATTGAACCGTTTCTATTCTCTTGTCTCAACGCAAACAGTTCATGCGAGTGAACCGCATGACATATATCGCACACACCTTGATCTGCCTGACCGTTTCTTTTGTGTTGCCTAATCACAAATAGTTCATCCGAGTGAACCGCATGTTGTATATCGCACACACCTTCATCTGGCTGCCCTTTTCTTTTGTTCCTCCTCATCGCAAATAGTTAATTGAACTGAACCGTATGCCCTGCATCGCACACGGAACCAATATCTGAACCTTTTTTGATGCATCTGTCATCACAAACATTTTGCACCTTTTTTGACAGTTTTTTGACACCACTGTTTGCGATTATTGCATCGCACACAGTTTCGTCGAAGGGTCTCTGATCATAGTGTCGCGTTAGCAGCATCCTGCAGTAGTGATAGTACTTAGTAAACGCATTTCCTTCAAATATCTACCCATTCCTTATAAAGGGCATGAGAATTTACTGAATAGCACGATCATGGTTTTCCAAACCGTTCTCGTGCACCTTTTCAAGCATCGATTGTTTGAATTTGAAATATGTGCATTAATGCCTAGAAAATGCACATAATCCCCTAAATATTGTAAATGAACCCGGAAAAGTGTCAAATTTGAACATGGTGATTAGCAGGGTTTATGTTCATCGTAGAAAAAAATGCATGGACAAAGGACAAAGGAAATTTGGATTCCCATTCAATCTCGGTGATTTACTATCGCACAGATTCATCTCTGTTGCCTCTGGGAACCGTGTGTGTTCACTCACACATGCAAAAGGAAAAAGGAAATCCTCGCCCACTTCGTCCCCACCCACTCACCGCGGACTCCTCCGCAACTCTTCACCTTATCAACTTCTATCGTGGCGGTCACCCTAAGCTCTATGGTGCTGTTGTCGGCGGGCGTAGGTCGCGCTCCAAACGACACGGGATTTCGCCCCTACTGCTTTTTGCCACCTACCTGCACCGACATTCTAGACTCTGGTCGACTGGGGTTTTCTGCGGGATTGGGCCGGGGATTTTTCTCATGGAGAAGGTAATCAACTTAGCAAAATATTCACTCATCTCTTATCGCAGTCCGTCCGTCGCTGTTAATCAACCGACGGAAATCGCCATGGAATCATTTTTGTTCTACCTGATTCGTGGGTGTTCATTCATGTGTCCATAGTGCAAGCACAAATCGGGCAAGTGTGGTCGCGGCCAGTCGGAAACGAATTTCTATCTCACCATTCCGGATGACTTCAGGGAGCACTCGGTATGTTCAATCTCAACCTACCACGGTCAGCATGGCCTAAATTTGTGAACATATACCATCTGTTGCTACATTATCTATATATTTGTATCAAATCTTTGTTACATTATCTATTTCTAATTATATATTTTTGTACTTTGCTTTCATCTATATATTTATTTGTTCTATCAGTTACTCCCACATTTGCATATTGCTCTCACTCAAAAAAAATGACACATCCGTGACATTTTGGGCCGAACAAAAAAAATTTCTGTCATACATATGACACTTCTATGACGATAATTGTGACAAAACCCGGTATCATCATAGATGTGGTGGGCTCCTACTTCTATGACAAAAAATCATGACAGAAAATGGCTTTTTGTCCTTGGCGGGACAGACACGCAGCTGCATGACATTCTTTGGGCCGTCCATGACAGAAAAAATCATGGTAGAAGCGAGGGCGAGGAAAATTTTGGGGAGTTCCCGGTTACGGTGGGAGGTCGGGGGCCGAGCGATGCATGTTTCTCTCATACACGTACGTGCGTGTGTGCAAGGCGTTGGCTCTAACTGAACCCGAGCGAGGCGTTGGGCTCTAACTGAACCCGAGCGATTGCATTGCAGGCTACGCGTTACTGAACCCGAGCGATCGATCGATGGCTGTTAACTGAACCCGATCGAGCGATTCCTTTGCTACTGCTGCTAACTGAAGCCGATCAGTTGGATGAATAGTGAGTGTTGTGGGGGTTTGGATGAACAGTGAGCGGTGGCGTTGCCTCTGGATGAACAGGACCCCGTGGTGTGGAGGGCTGGATGAACAGTAGACGATGGAGGGGTGCCCGTGGAGGGGTGGATGAATAGGACCCCGTGGTGTGGAGGGCTGGATGATTAGTAGATGGTGGAGGGGTGCCCGTGGAGGGGTGGATGAACAGGACCCCGTGGTGTGGAGGGCTGGATGAACAGTAGACGATGGAGGGGTGCCCGTGGAGGGGTGGATGAACAGGACCCCGAGGTGTGGAGGGCTAGATGAACAGTAGATGGTGGAGGGGTGCCCGTGGAGGGGTGGTTGAACAGTAGCCGGTGGAGTAGGGCACGGTGGAGGCTGGATGAACAGGAGACCGTGGAGGCTGGAGGAGGTCGACGGTAGCCCATGGAGGCTGGAGGAGGTCGGCGGTGGAGATGAACAGTATCCCGGAGTCCCATTTTGCGGTATGCCACACCCCTCCCGATGAACAGGACCCCCGTTTCGACCGTAGGAGGTCCGTTTCGTCCGTTTTGCGGTACGCCAGACCCCTCCCGATCAACAGGAACCCCGTTTCGACCGTAGGAGGTCCGTTTCATCCATTTTGCGGTACACCACACCCCTCCCGATCAACGGGACCCCCGTTTCGACCGTAGGAGGTCTGTTTCCTCCGTTTTGCGGTACGCCACACCCCTCCTGATCAACAGGACCCCCGTTTCGACCTTAGGAGGCCCGTTTCCTCTGTTTTGTGGTACGCCACACCCCTCCCGATCAACAGGACCCCCGTTTCAACCATAGGAGGTCCGTTTCCTCCGTTTTGCGGTACGCCAGACCCCTCCGGATGAACAAGATCCCGTTTCGAACGTGGCCGGTGGAACACAAGGCCGTTTCCTCCGTTCTGCGGTATGCTAGGCCTCGTTTCCATAGCCTGTTCCATCCAAGCCCTCCCGATGAACACGACCACACATTCCGTTGCCTCCCGATGAACATGACGCATTCCGTTGCCTCCCCATGAACAAGACGACGACGCTGTTTCTTCGTTCCGACCCAGCCAATGTACACGAGCCCTGGTTGTACGTATATATGCGCGAGTAGGCGTTCGAGACCCCGCCCGTTTGTACACATATGTGGTCGTATTTTCTTTCTTGCACCATGGCCGTTGTACGTACGTGTACATGCTACGTGCGCGCCTCTACTATGACACGTGCGTGCCTCTACTATGACACGTGCGCGCCTCTACATCCACCAGTATGTACGTACACGTTCGCGACCAGAATGACAACGCTACGTACGCTTTGACCAGGTGGGTCCCGACTGTCAGGCAATTCCTTGCATGCAAAGATGTAGCTGGTGGGTCCCAGCAGTCAGGGGGGAAAATTGTTTTTTTTGCCCGGACGCACTTCCTTGCGTGCAAAGGTGTAGCTGATGGGTCCCAGCAGTCAGTTGGCGAATCTTTTTTTTTTTTTGCCCGGACGCACTTCCTTGCGTGCGAAGGTGTAGCTGGTAGGTCCCAACAGTCAGGGGGGGAAACATTTTTTTCGCAAAATATGGTGGCCCGTCCGATGGGTCCCCGCTATCAGGTGGAGGAATAGTTATTTTGCACGTAATAAGGAGGCACTTCCTTGCGGCTGCCGTGGACCCAGCTGTCAGCCTCTCCACGTACAGTACTCTTCCAATGGAAGTCGGTCGTTGACCACATTGACCACACCGCGCCGAGAGCACCAGGGCGGTGGACGACGGCGAGGCCTAGGAAGGGGACGATGCAGAGCCGAGCAAGACGCGGCAGTGGATGCCCACATGGAGAGGAGTACGACTATATGAGGGTTTACTGGTTCATCTGCCGTCGCCGGAGAATAACAACAGGTGTGGGTCAGTAGAGGGATGGCTAGGCCAGCGATGGGAGTACAGTGGGCGGCGGTGAGGCCTGCACGACAGCATAGCTGGCCGCGGGGAGGAGGGAGCAGGCAGTCCCGCCGGCACTTGTTTGAGCAACTTGTAACGCCCTCGATGCGGCTATATCTCCCACGTGTCGAAGCACGACTTAGAGGCATAACCGCATTGAAAGCAATGTCGCAAGTGAGGTAATCTTCACACAACCCATGTAATACATATGGGAAAGAGATACATAGTTGGCTTACAATCGCCACTTCACACAATTACATGAATAAAGCATTACATCATCCAGATACAATCAAGGTCCGACTATGGAACCAAAATAAAAGAAGAACCCCAAATGCGACAAAGGTCCCCGATCGACCCAAACTGGGCTCCACTACTGATCAACTAGAACGAAACAACACAAAGGGAAAGATCTTCATCGAGCTCCTCCTTGAGCTTGGTTGCGTCATCTGCACGGTAACATAGGCACCTGCAAACTGGTTTTGGAAGTATCTGTGAGCCACGGGGACTCAGCAATCTCGCACCCGCGAGATCAAGACTATTTAAGCTTATAGGAAGGATGGAGTAATGAGGTGGAGCTGCAGCAAGCGACTAGCATATATGGTGGCTACAATCGCAAAATAGAGCGAGAAGAGAGGGCAAAGCACGGTCGATAAAAGTATGATCAAGAAGTGATCCTATAGCAACCTACGTCAAGCATAACTCCAACACCGTGTTCACTTCCCGGACTCCGCCGAGAAGAGACCATCACGGTTAGACACACGGTTGATGTATTTTAAATAAGGTCAACTTCGGGTTTTCTACAACCGGACGTTAACAAATTCCCATCTGCCCATAACCGCAGGCACGGCTTTCGAAAGTTCAAATCCCTGCAGGGGTGTCCCAACTTAGCCCATCACAAGCTCTCACGGTCAACGAAGGAATAGACCTCCACCCGAGACGTTCCGATCAGACTCGGTATCCCGGTACAACAGGACATTTCGACAGGGTAAAACTAAACCAGCAACACCGCCGGAATGTGCCGACAAATCCCGATAGGAGCTGCACATATCTCTTTCTCAGGGCACACTCAGATGAGCAATCTGTACAACTAAAACCAAACCTCGAGTTTCCCCGAGGGGGCGCTGCACAAGGCTCTAGTTCGGACCAACACTCAGAGGAGCACTGGCCCGGGGGGGTTAGAATAAAGATGACCCTTGAGTCTGCAGAACCCAAGGGAAGGTGGTAGGTTGTTAGTGCAAATGGTAAAATCAATGTTGGGCATTGCTGGAAGAGCTTTACTTAAGGCGAACTATCAAGGGGTTCCCATTATAGCCCAACCGTGTAAGGAACGCAAAATCCGGGAACATAACACCGATATGACGGAAACTAGGGCGGCAAGAGTGGAATAAAACACCAGGCATAAGGCCGAGCCTTCCACCCTTTACCAAGTATATAGATGCATTAATTAAGTAAGATATATTGTGATATCCCAACAAGTAAACATGTTCCAACAAGGAACAACATCTCCATGTTCCAACAAGGAACAAACTTCAATCTTCACCTGCAACTAACAATGCTATAAGAGGGGCTGAGCAAAGCGGTAACATAGCCAATCAACGGTTTGCTAGGACATGGTGGGTTAGAGGTTTGACATGGCAATTTGGGAGGCTGACAAGCAAATGGTAGGCATCGTAGCATTGGCATAGCAAGAGCGAGCAAACTAGCATAGCAAAGATAGTAGTGATTTCGAGGGTATGATCATCTTGCCTGAAATCCCGCAAGGAAGAAGAACGAATCCAAGAAGAAGACAAACGGTCGTAGACGAACAAATCCTCACAACTCCGGAACGAAACCGAAGCTAACGAGAGAAGCAACCCGGAAAGAAACAAACAACATAGTAAACACACAAGCATAAACAAGTCATGATGCACAAACAAGTATGATGCATGTCCGGTTTAATGAGGCATGGCATGGCAAAGTGCAACAAACAATACTACAAGTTAAGTGGAGCTCAATATGCAACGAGGTGCATGTTGACGGAACACCACATCAATTATTTAGTTCTCTCTGTTTATGTACCCAACAATATTAAATGTTATTAAACAGGGCAAGCGGGTGAAGCAAAATATAAACTATACCATCTAAACAATTTAAATGGGGCCGGATATAAAAACAACAAATCCGGTAAATCCCCATATGCATTTAGCAATTTAATGCAACAACAAGTTTAAACATTTTAAATGTTGTTATCATGATGCGGATGACATAAGCAAGTTTTATGCAATTTTATGAAAATGTTGACATGAGCATGTTATGAAGCATTTGGTCACCATGGCGGAACAAAAGGGGTGCCACGGCGGCGAAACAAAAATGGTGCCACGGCAACATTCCGGTGATCCGATAACTCATTGAGATACCGGTGCAAAAGAGCAAGTGTGCGGATGTGCGAAACATGCAGAAGATGGTGGGGTGATCCCGTCTACCGGGTTCCCACGGGATAGTGGCATGGAAACGAGTGACAAACGGACACGATGCAAAAACGGGCATCTCATACAACATGCATTCGGTCCACGGACATCGTCTCGGTGTTATACCTTCGAAGCGTGCGTTTCGGGCGGATCGAGTTCATAGAGGGAAGTAGACGTTCGCGGGTCGACGGTAGTGGTACATCTCGTAGACGTTCACGGGTCGTCGTGGAGGTAGACGTTCACGGGCGTCGTGGAAGTAGTGGTACACGTTCGTTTTTCGGAGAGGTACTTGACGAATCCAACATCTACGGGACGACGGTAGTGGTTCACGGACGTCGTGGTACTTGTCGGTCCGGTCTTGGTGTAGATGTACAAGGCAAACGTAGTGGTACTAAGCGCCGGTCGTCGGAGGGACTTGCCGAAATCCATAGAGCCGGTGTGCTTGTTCAGGCGTCGGTCTTGCTGGAGGGGGTACTTGGTGAATCCGCATAGTCGCACACGGGTCATAGTGGTACTAGGCAAAATCCACGGGGGTGGTCTTGGCGTGCAGCGAACAACAGCACAGGAAAGCAAGGCATGGCCGAAGGTGAGGTTGCAGCGGCCTTGGGCATGAACTCCAGCGACGGGAGCCGGTGGGGACGCGGGGTGAAGAGGATGGCTGCGGCGCGAGGTCGCGGGAAACCGAGACGATGCAGGTCGGCGATGCAGCAGGAGAGGCGAAGGCGATCTTGCTGCCGAGGTGACCATGGCATCAGCAGGGGCCGACGGGAGGCCGGGGCGCCGGAGATGCTGATGGGGAGGCGCAGCTGCGAAGCGGGGACTCGGGAGTAGAGGAGGAAGACGCGGCACTGGCGAACGAAGGCGGGCAGTAGAGACGAAGCCTGGTGCAGCGACCGACTCTGGATCGGGAGCTCCTCTCCCGATCTGGAGTGCAAGGGGGCGAGGGGCTTGGCCGGCGGCGCGGCTTGGGTGCAGCTCCGGCGAGGGCTTGAGGCCGCGGGGAAGGAGCCGCGCAGAGAGGCGGTGCTCGGTGGCGGGGCCGACGTCGAGGAGGAGGTTAGGCGCGGGAGGCTGAGAGGGGCGAGGCGGAGGCGCGAGGAGCTGCAGAGGAGCGGCTGGAGGCGGCAAGCCGGCGAGGGGAACGGGAGCCGGCGCTGACGAGGCTGCGGCGCAGAGGAGATGGGGGTCGGGCGAGGGTGGCTGGAGCGAGGGAGATGGGATCAGGCTGCGGTTCCCTGGCGGCGCTGGGTGGAAGGGAACGAGAGGGAGAGGGGGTGGATCGGGCAAGGGAGCGCCTAGGGTTAGGTAGGCTGCGGTGGCTGGGCCTGCTTAGGCTGCAGATGGGCCTTAGAGGCCGGCTGGGCTTGCTCCTCCTTTTTTTTCCTTTTTCGTTTTTCTTCAGACAGAAAACGAAAGGAAAACCAGAGGGGGATTTAGAGAGATGTGACAAAATTCTCAAGGTCCTGAATTTGCGTAGTATTCAACAAAAACTGATTTGGGAAATTTTAAAGGCCAAAAAATATTCCAAGTTTGAATTAGGTTCCAACTTGAAGCATTTTTTTATCCCAACCAAACCAACTCCAAAATAGGTGAAACTTGGCAGGGAGGTGAGTGGCATGATGCTTGAATTGTGAGGAAGAGATGAACATTAAAGGAGGAGTGAAAAATGGTACTTGCCAAATAGAAGCAAGAGAAGGAGGGGAGGGGTGATGCAAGGGGTGATCATGCATGAAACACACAATGCACATGATGAGCATGATGAAATGCAACATGATGCAAGGATGAATGCAACGAACAAAACAAATCACACGACGAATCTCGGAATAGCTGGAAGTCTTCTGGAGCGTCGGTCTCGGGGCGTTACAACACTCCACCACTACAAGAGGATCTCGTCCCGAGATCTAGAATGGCACCGGAGAGAAAACGGAAGAGAAAGAGAAGAGGTAAACCAAATTGCTTCTTCGACAAAAGAGTGAAACCAAAGAACCTTGAGAGGTTGAAAAGTTGAAAGAAAGGACATAACAGAGTTGAACACAATTGAGAGCACTGCGGTAGAAAAGAGAAACAAGGAACACCATCTGAACCTTGGAGGTTGCAAAGCTATGAAAGACGAGTACCATGGACAAGAAGGAATTGGAACCACTCTGGTTGAAACGAGATAAACAAGGAACAAGGAAGATCAAATTCGAACAACACTCCGGTTGAAAAGAGATGCAAAACTTGGTAAGATGAAAAGAACTTGAATGAGAACACAACACTCCGGTTAAATGGATAAGCAAGAAAATAACATGATCTTGAGAAAACGAGATGATGGGTCAACAAGAGCAACATCACAATGCCTCCGGAAGAAAGAATAGAAGATAGATCATTGGAATAATAGAATGGAAAAGAAAATGACAACTTCTACCACAATTGAATTTGGAAGGCATCCTTGCACGAAGGTTAGAATAGAGTTGTTGGAAGACCAACAACGAAAAGAATAAGTTTGTAGTGGGCTTATGGAAACATCTCAACATTATGAGGTGACAGCCGGCCACTAACGGAAACAATTACTTGCTTGAGATTAATGAAGAGATGAAAGCTTGTTCCATCAAGATGGAAAAGAGATAACTTGGGTCATTAATAAGCACCAAAATAGCAACATTCCTTAGGGAAGGCTTTAGGTGAAATCTATACCAAGATAACTCCAAAGAAGAGATTGATGGATTTAAAAATAACTCATTCTTAACAACATGTGAATCATGGAACATGAACTCAAATTATCAAGAATGACATAATACCACCTCCAAAATATGGTAGAAAGAATTGCACTCCGGATTACCATATAAAGAAAGCTTGAGCTCCTTAGGAAAGAATCTCGATGAGAACTTTGAGAAGGGAATTAAATCCTTGATGAACCATCATGTAGAACCTCCATGAAGAACTCCGGTAAACAAAAGGAATGAAAAGAAAGAGAAATTGAAAACACAAGGTGAATCCTTGCAATGATTTAGATGGATCTCCGTGATAATTAGAGCTTGGAACTCCGGGAAAAAGAGAAGATGAAACAAATGAAACCGAGAATTTTAAGGGCCTCCGGAATAAAGAATTAATCACTTGGATGAACAAGAATAAGAATTATGTTATGCTTATCCTTCACCAATTAAATTGATGACAATCAACGGATTTGGCATACTACTTATTCTCGTAGAAAGGATTAAAAGAGATATATCGTAAACTTGAGAAGGTCTTCAACGAACCACCGGTAGGATTGGAACAACAAATGAATTGATATGATGGACAAGGAAGAGAGATCTTGAAAGAACCACCGTAAGAATTGAAAATGATCGAAGTAGTGGTGCATCACCGGTAAGAATTAGCAAATGAACGAAGGTGCTTGAGACAAACTAGATAGATGAGAACAAAGAGATCAAGAACTGATTAGAGGATATTCGATAGATGCACCGGCAAGATAGGAGAATGATAACTGACGGCTGAGAATGAATAAACCTGAATTGATGGACTCCGGATGACAAACTGAGAAGACTCTTGAATATCTCCTGATGGGTGAAAAAGATTCTCACAATCGAAAACAATTATGAGAGGATGGCAACAAGCTAGCACCATGAATCTTGAAGAGAATAGAGCAAGATTAAAGAGAAACTCTTCTTCGGTCTTCAAATGATGAGAATGATAACGAGAAACACCACCAAGAATTATTGAGGCACACCGGAAGAATCAAAAGCGAAGAGGTTGAGCCAACTATGAAAAGAATTTGAAAGATCTTGGAGAAAAGCATTTGACTAATGATAACTCATTCTTACGTCAAACTTGGAGAAGAATTTAGGATAGCTCTGGGAAAATAGAAGAGTCTGGTAAGATCCTGGGAAAAGACCTGTGGGTTAGGGCCCACTCAAAAGAAACACCGTTGAAAAGATTTAAAAGAGATGTTGCACCGGTTGAATTAAATGACTTGAATGAGATACCAATCTCGAAAGAGCTTGAACGAATGCAGAGTGGAAACACGAATCTTCGAGATATCTTGAGCACTCCGGAACAATTTAATAGCGAGAGATGGATGATTAAGAGGTGCACCGGCATAAGAAAAGCATTGGAAAAAAAAGGAGTATGCTTAATACCAAAGCTTGAATTAAATCCACCGGAGAAGAAAAGAACGAGGAATGACGAACTTGAAGCTCCATTAGAATCTTCATGAGAATCACCGGATAAGAACATTAACGGAAAAGAATGGAGAAACTTCCCATCAATAAAATGGATACTTGAAGAAGAAATCTTAGTCCTTGAAGAAAAACAAAAGGGAGGGAGGGTGGGAAAAACAAAGGCAACTTGGAGACGGATGAAACAAACACCGTTGAGAAGAAGTGATAAATGATCTTGCAAATGTTGACGTGAACGGATCCACTTGAGGAGAGACACACCGGTTAAAAAAAAGGATTGACAAGACAGACTCGATGATCAAGAAGGATTAGTATTCACATAGGAATATGAGAACACCATTTGGAAAAGGTATGGAATCAACATTTGACTTCGAAGCAACTCGAATACCACAACTCAAAACAAAACAAGGGATTGGCTTGCAAAATAAGCCAGAACAAACATATGATAGAGATTTCGTCCGAAGTTTTCGTGGTGGGGCCTACACGGGCTCGATCGTACAGCACCATCATGTACAAGGCAGTGCACATGACATACGAAGCGTCCCCGAACCAGCATAGCCAAGGGTTCTTTAAGACACAACGAGACCACTGTAAAATCGACCGTGAATAGGCGGACCACTAGACGTCGAACCCCAATTTCATATCATACATCCGTCGGAAAGATATCCTAAGAGCTACTTGAATTCCCACCTATGAAACTCCCGAAATTTTCCGGTTATGCAATCAGGTGTTGGGGATACAGGGGAAGCATAATATCTCACCCAAAACTAACAAATCCTACATCCAGCTGTATCCATCCTTCAACACATAACCAAGAAACCTTCGGAAATCGTCTACCTCAACCTTCGAAAAGCATCCGTTATACAAGTCATGGCAATACTCCCGTACTCACCTCAGTACTGGGTTATCGGGGTTATCTCACCAACAACTGCATAAAAGAGATTTTCGATGTCGGCGTACTAAACTCAGGTATTCCAGAACTGCAACGATAAAATTATGACGACAACACCTCAGAGCTCAACTCCCCGGGACACTTCCACTAAACCCCTGACAGGAGGCACCAAGACAATGTTCTCATCATAAAACCATCGGAACGATTCCAAGATACCCGCGTGATCCTAAATTTTTTTTAGTGAAATTTGAGAAGAGAAGAGTCAAAACTCTACGTCAGGATGCCTTACCAGAGCGATGAAGAGACCGGGGAGTAAAAAGAATTCCTAACTCTCCGATATATATAATCCTAAATGACTCAAAATATTTTTCTAGACACAACTCGGCCACTAAAAACAATCAAGCAGTGGGGGCTCCTAAGGTCGGGGAAGGCTCTGATTACCAACTTGTAACGCCCTCGATGCGGCTATATCTCCCACGTGTCGACGCACGACTTAGAGGCATAACCGCATTGAAAGCAATGTCGCAAGTGAGGTAATCTTCACACAACCCATGTAATACATAAGGGAAAGAGATACATAGTTGGCTTACAATCGCCACTTCACACAATTACATGAATAAAGCATTACATCATCCAGATACAATCAAGGTCCGACTACGGAACCAAAATAAAAGAAGAACCCCAAATGCGACAAAGGTCCCCGATCGACCCCAACTGGGCTCCACTACTGATCAACTAGAACGAAACAACACAAAGGGCAAGATCTTCATCGAGCTCCTCCTTGAGCTTGGTTGCGTCATCTGCACGGTAACATAGGCACCTGCAAACTGGTTTTGGAAGTATCTGTGAGCCACGGGGACTCAGCAATCTCGCACCCGCGAGATCAAGACTATTTAAGCTTATAGGAAGGATGGAGTAATGAGGTGGAGCTGCAGCAAGCGACTAGCATATATGGTGGCTACAATCGCAAAAGAGAGCGAGAAGAGAGGGCAAAGCACGGTCGATAAAAGTATGATCAAGAAGTGATCCTATAGCAACCTACGTCAAGCATAACTCCAACACCGTGTTCACTTCCCGGACTCCGCCGAGAAGAGACCATCACGGTTACACACACGGTTGATGTAGTTTAAATAAGGTCAACTTCGGGTTTTCTACAACCGGACGTTAACAAATTCCCATCTGCCCATAACCGCGGGCACGGCTTTCGAAAGTTCAAATCCCTGCAGGGGTGTCCCAACTTAGCCCATCACAAGCTCTCACGGTCAATGAAGGAATAGACCTCCACCCGAGACGTTCCGATCAGACTCGGTATCCCGGTACAACAGGACATTTCGATAGGGTAAAACTAAACCAGCAACACCGCCCGAATGTGCCGACAAATCCCGATAGGAGCTGCACATATCTCTTTCTCAGGGCACACTCAGATGAGCAATCCGTACAACTAAAACCAAACCTCGAGTTTCCCCGAGGGGGCGCTGCACAGGGCTCTAGTTCGGACCAACACTCAGAGGAGCACTGGCCCGGGGGGGTTAGAATAAAGATGACCCTTGAGTCTGCAGAACCCAAGGGAAGGTGGTAGGTTGTTAGTGCAAATGGTAAAACCAATGTTGGGCATTGCTGGAAGAGCTTTACTTAAGGCGAACTGTCAAGGGGTTCCCATTATAGCCCAACCGTGTAAGGAACGCAAAATCCGGGAACATAACACCGATATGACGGAAACTAGGGCGGCAAGAGTGGAACAAAACACCAGGCATAAGGCCGAGCCTTCCACCCTTTACCAAGTATATAGATGCATTAATTAAGTAAGATATATTGTGATATCCCAACAAGTAAACATGTTCCAACAAGGAACAACATCTCCATGTTCCAACAAGGAACAAACTTCAATCTTCACCTGCAACTAACAATGCTATAAGAGGGGCTGAGCAAAGCGGTAACATAGCCAATCAACGGTTTGCTAGGACATGGTGGGTTAGAGGTTTGACATGGCAATTTGGGAGGCTGACAAGCAAATGGTAGGCATCGTAGCATTGGCATAGCAAGAGCGAGCAAACTAGCATAGCAAAGATAGTAGTGATTTCGAGGGTATGATCATCTTGCCTGAAATCCCGCAAGGAAGAAGAACGAATCCAAGAAGAAGACAAACGGTCGTAGACGAACAAATCCTCACAACTCCGGAACGAAACCGAAGCTAACGAGAGAAGCAACCCGGAAAGAAACAAACAACATAGTAAACACACAAGCATAAACAAGTCATGATGCACAAACAAGTATGATGCATGTCCGGTTTAATGAGGCATGGCATGGCAAAGTGCAACAAACAATACTACAAGTTAAGTGGAGCTCAATATGCAACGAGGTGCATGTTGACGGAACACCACATCAATTATTTAGTTCTCTCTTGTTTATGTACCCAACAATATTAAATGTTATTAAACAGGGCAAGCGGGTGAAGCAAAATATAAACTATACCATCTAAACAATTTAAATGGGGCCGGATATAAAAACAACAAATCCGGTAAATCCCCATATGCATTTAGCAATTTAATGCAACAACAAGTTTAAACATTTTAAATGTTGTTATCATGATGCGGATGACATAAGCAAGTTTTATGCAATTTTATGAAAATGTTGACATGAGCATGTTATGAAGCATTTGGTCACCATGGCGGAACAAAAGGGGTGCCACGGCGGCGAAACAAAAATGGTGCCACGGCAACATTCCGGTGATCCGATAACTCATTGAGATACCGGTGCAAAAGAGCAAGTGTGCGGATGTGCGAAACATGCAGAAGATGGTGGGGTGATCCCGTCTACCGGGTTCCCACGGGATAGTGGCATGGAAACGAGTGACAAACGGACACGATGCAAAAACGGGCATCTCATACAACATGCATTCGGTCCATGGACATCGTCTCGGTGTTATACCTTCGAAGCGTGCGTTTCGGGCGGATCGAGTTCGTAGAGGGAAGTAGACGTTCACGGGTCGACGGTAGTGGTACATCTCGTAGACGTTCACGGGTCGTCGTGGAGGTAGACGTTCACGGGCGTCGTGGAAGTAGTGGTACACGTTCGTTTTTCGGAGAGGTACTTGACGAATCCAACATCTTCGGGACGACGGTAGTGGTTCACGGACGTCGTGGTACTTGTCGGTCCGGTCTTGGTGTAGATGTACAAGGCAAACGTAATGGTACTAAGCGCCGGTCGTCGGAGGGACTTGCCGAAATCCACAGAGCCGGTGTGCTTGTTCAGGCGTCAGTCTTGCTGGAGGGGGTATTTGGTGAATCCGCATAGTCGCACACGGGTCATAGTGGTACTAGGCAAAATCCACGGGGGTGGTCTTGGCGTGCAGCGAACAACAGCACAGGAAAGCAAGGCATGGCCGAAGGTGAGGTTGCAGCGGCCTTGGGCATGAACTCCAGCGACGGGAGCCGGTGGGGACGCGGGGTGAAGAGGATGGCTGCGGCGCGAGGTCGCGGGAAACCGAGACGATGCAGGTCGGCGATGCAGCAGGAGAGGCGAAGGCGATCTTGCTGCCGAGGCGACCATGGCATCAGCAGGGGCCGACGGGAGGCCGGGGCGCCGGAGATGCTGATGGGGAGGCGCAGCTGCGAAGCGGGGACTCGGGAGTAGAGGAGGAAGACGCGGCACTGGCGAACGAAGGCGGGCAGCAGAGACGAAGCCTGGTGCAGCGACCGACTCTGGATCGAGAGCTCCTCTCCCGATCTGGAGTGCGAGGAGGCGAGGGGCTTGGCCGGCGGCGCGGCTTGGGTGCAGCTCCGGCGAGGGCTTGAGGCCGCGGGGAAGGAGCCACGCAGAGAGGCGGTGCTCGGTGGCGGGGCCGACGTCGAGGAGGAGGTTAGGCGCGGGAGGCTGAGAGGGGCGAGGCGGAGGCGCGAGGAGCTGCAGAGGAGCGGCTGGTGGCGGCAAGCCGGCGAGGGGAACGGGAGCCGGCGCTGACGAGGCTGCGGCGCAGAGGAGATGGGGGTCGGGCGAGGGTGGCTGGAGCGAGGGAGATGGGATCAGGCTGCGGTTCCCTGGCGGCGCTGGGTGGAAGGGAACGAGAGGGAGAGGGGGTGGATCGGGCAAGGGAGCGCCTAGGGTTAGGTAGGCTGTGGTGGCTGGGCCTGCTTAGGCTGCAGATGGGCCTTAGAGGCCGGCTGGGCTTGCTCCTCCTTTTTTTTTTCCTTTTTCGTTTTTCTTCAGACAGAAAACAAAAGGAAAACCAGAGGGGGATTTGGGAGGATTTAGAGAGATGTGACAAAATTCTCAAGGTCCTGAATTTGCGTAGTATTCAATAAAAACTGATTTGGAAAATTTTAAAGGCCAAAAAATATTCCAAGTTTGAATTAGGTTCCAACTTGAAGCATTTTTTTATCCCAACCAAACCAACTCCAAAATAGGTGAAACTTGGCAGGGAGGTGAGTGGCATGATGCTTGAATTGTGAGGAAGAGATGAACATTAAAGGAGGAGTGAAAAATGGTACTTGCCAAATAGAAGCAAGAGAAGGAGGGGAGGGGTGATGCAAGGGGTGATCATGCATGAAACACACAATGCACATGATGAGCATGATGAAATGCAACATGATGCAAGGATGAATGCAACGAACAAAACAAATCACACGAGAATCTCGGAATAGCTGGAAGTCTTCTGGAGCGTCGGTCTCGGGGCGTTACACAACTGGAGCAGGAAGAGCAGAGATTGAAGAAGCACGACGGCCGTTGGATGGACATCCAACTGTCACTGCTTGTGCGTCAACCTTCTTTTTAGGAAAGCCTCAAATCTGTGGAAAACAGCATACAACCCATCTGCCATTATTTCTAATAATTTACAGCCCATTTGCTAATTCTTAAGGTTTTATTTGGAGCCCATATTCTTTTTGTTAGCACTACAACCCATATTGTGGCCACGGTTAAATAATTATACGAAATTTTGCATATTTTGAAGCGGTCCGAACTGTTTTTAATCCCAAAATTTCGACTCACATTCAAACTGATTTTAAAAATAAATGTATATCAATATATAATCCAACAAATTCTCCACGCATAAAAATTAATGTAATTTAAAATCTCGAAATGAAAAAAAAAGATATTTGAAACTAATTGCCGGTTTGATGTGTTTTAAAAATGTACAGCCCATTTCTCATTACTGATGGGCCATTTTCTTGGCCAGCCGATTGAAAGCTCTCCTTGTCTTGAAAGATTTGTAGCCCAACAGGCCTGACAAAGCGACTTACTTGGCAAATCACAAAAAAAACTGGGCTGTGGCCGTGGACCCAGCTGTCAGCCTCTCCACGTACAGTACTATTCCGATGGAATGTCGTTGACCACATTGACCACGCCGCGCCGAGAGAACCAAGGCGGTGGATGACGGCGAGGCCTAGGAATGGGACGACGCGGAGCCGGGGAAGACGTGGCAGTGGATGCCCACGCGGAGAGGAGTACAACTGTACGAGGGTTTACTGTTCGTCTGCCATCGCCGGAGAATAACAGCAGGTGTGGGTCAGTAGAGGGATGGCTAGGCCAGCGATGGGAGTACGGTGGGGTGGTGAGGCCTGCGCGGCAACACAGCCGGACGCGGGGAGGAGGGAGCAGGCAGTCCCGCAGGCGCTTGTTTGAGCGGCTGGAGCATGAAGAGCAAAGATTGAAGAAGCACGACAGCCGTTGGATGGACATCCAACAGTCACCGCTCTTGTGTGTTGACTAAGTTGACAGGAAGTTGCATGTGCGTCAACCTTTTTTTTATGAAAGCATACGCGTCAACCTGTAGTAGGCGCACAAGTCAGCCTCAATTCTGTGGAAAATAGCAGACGGCTCATCTGCCATTATTTCTAATAATGTACAACCCATTTGCTAATTCTTAAGAATTTTTTTGGAGCCCATCATCTTTTTGTTAGCATTACACCCCATATTGTGGCCACGGTTAAAAAGTATATGAAATTTTGCGTATTTCGGTGCGGTCAACTGTTTTTAATCCAGAAATATCGATTCACATTTAAACTATTTTGAAAAATAATTTATATAAATATAAAATCCAAATAATTGTCCACGCATAAAAATCAATGGAATTTAAAATCTTGTAATGAAAAAAATTGAAACTAATTCCCGGTTTGATGTGTTTTAAAAATGTACAACCCATTTCTGGGAAAACCGAATGAAACTCTCCTCGTCTTGAAAGATTTGCAGCCCAGTAGGGACGATAAAGCAAGTAGGCCTTGTTTGGGTATTTCTTTAAAAAAATAGAACTGGGCTGGCCATTTTCAGCAAGAAAAAAACACAACTGGGCTCATGATGTGGTAAACATAAATAAAACCCTAGCTAGACGAGCCACGGCCCCCACACAGCCCCATTGTTACCCTGATCCGTCGCTAAAACTAGTATAAATAACAACTGCTTGTTCCTCAAAAAAAACTGCACGACCTACCGGGTCCCTGGTGTCAGCCACTCGTAGTGTAATTCTCTCGTTTATTGACTACGTTGACAATGGCGTGAGCCCCAGATGTCCAACCATTAGGAGAAACCATATTTTTGGGCTAGTAATACATAGGCACTTGCTTGCGTACTGCCATGACGCTGGTGGGTCCCTACTGTCATCCTCTCCACGTAAAGTCATCTCCTTGTTCCTCTCGGTTGTTGACGACGTTGACAATGCAAGAGGGCGGCGCACCGCGCACGGCGAGCGAACCAAGGCCACAAGGCGGAGGACGACGGCGAGGCCTCGGACGGAACAAACAGGAGCCGTGGTAGATGCGCCGGTCCAGTCGCAGGTGGAGGGGAGTACGAGGGTTGACTGGTTCGGGTGTGGGTGCATGTTGGGGCTGACGTTGCCGGAGAATAACAGGACGTGTGGGGGAATAGAGGGAGGGACTGGCCAACGTTGGAGGGTACATACGGTAGGGCGGCGGAGGCACAGCCAGCCATGGGATGTCGGAGCAGGCGGAGCCGACGGGGTGGTTCGGTTTGGGCGGCTGGAGGAAGAAGACAAGAGACAGAAGATACACGACAGATGTTGGATGTCAATCCAACGGCTGGTAGGCAGAATCGTTTGTTGACTGGCTAGGCTATTTCCTCGCGGGTCCCAAATGTTAGAATCCAAATCTGTCACGGTCATGCAGTCTTTCCTATGAAAATTTACAGCCCATTTGATGTGCTAGTTCGAAATAAGTTTGTGGGTGCTGGTGGGGGCTAATCACTTGGCTTCTGTAATGCACAGTGAGCTCAAGCAGCCGGCGAGAGTGATGTTATGTCCCTTGGTTGGGATTTGTTACAATATTTCACTCTAAATTAAACGAATGACAAGCCATGCCTTGTTTCAAAGAAAATATGACAGTCACAGCCGAGTTGAAAAGGGCAGAAACATCTAACTCTAGCTTACAAACTGTACAAAAGCACGAGGGTTAATTGTTCATCATGTTTACAAAAAACCCAGGTTGAAAAGGGCAACAACATCTAACTCCAGCACTGTTTTCGGCAGTCACAGTCAAATGGATCGGTCAGGTCCATAGAATGAACATCCTGGGTCGTAAAATTTACTGGATTATGACCAAGATATGTTGTAAATAGAAGCTCGGCACGTTCAGATGATCTTTTGCCCACCTGAAACTCCTTTTTTTGCTCTTCGACATACCCATCCGTCGAAACCATGCTGCTGATAAACTTAAGCCTGATGGACAATAGTAACCTTGCATTCAGCAGGAAGAATGTGACAAATCTAGTGTTTGCATGGTTGGCTACATATCGTTCTAGCGTTATTGTCTTCAATCGAATCTCATGAGAAGTGAGAAAATCCCGATGGTTACGAATCCACTGATTGGTTATAACTTTCTTACCCCGTCCTGTTGCCTAAATAGACATGAAGATTGAAAATAGTTAAGGTCTAAAAAAAGAGTGTCGAAAGAGCAACAGCTGAACGGTTAATTCTAGTACTCTATTGTCATATTTCGGGTTCCGGCAGACCCTCTAGATTCGAACACTAGGGTGCGCGCGGAGATTTCTCCCTCTACCTACCTACACCTCACCGCCTCGCTGTGATCTAAGCAATCAAAGGAATAACACAAGAGACACAGAGTTTATACTGGTTCAGGCCACCATTGTGGTGTAATACCCTACTCCAGTGTGTGGTGCGGTGGATTGCCTCTTGGGCTGATGACGAACAATACAGGGGAGAACAGCCTCGCGAGGGTCTGTTCTTGGCTGGTGCGATGAACCTCTGGGGGAGTTCAGTCGCTCTCTCGATCGATTTCTTGGTTCCTCTACCTTGTGGGTGGCTAGTCCTATTTATAGGCAAAGGCCCTGGGCCTCTTCCCAAATATTGAGCGGGAAGGGCGCCAACAACTGGCCATTTTGAAGGGGAACATCTAGTACACTTATCCTAACTAAAGTTGGTCCTTGCCTGCCAAAGGCTCTGGTGGTGACGCCGGCTTGGGCTCGACGATGACCTCCATCCTGCCGTTCTGCTGGTCTTGGTCTTGTTGCACCAAAATGGATGCCTTTGCTTGATACTCTCGCCTGCGCTTGCTCCCTTAGCACCAAAGAGGAGAGGAGGACACTGCGCTGACTAGCGCCCGCCTGGCGCCCTTGGTCGTCATGGCTTGCGTCATGGGCACCTCGTGAGGCACCCCGCCTTGATCTCTCCGCCTCCTCGTGAGCCAGCCTGACGAGGCCGCTCCTGAGGAAGCTCCTTGTCGTCCACCCCTCGAGGCTTGGCCCCTCGCAAGGGTCTTGAGCTCGTGCTGATGAAGGTGGGCCGTGCTGGGCCGCCCCTTGAGCCACGCCGCAGGCCGCAGGCAGACAAGTCTGGGGACCCCCGTTCCTAGAACACCGACAGTAGCCCCTGGGCCCAAGGCGCGCCCGGGCTTGGCTGAGCAGAGAAGCGAAGGGGCAAGCGTGAAGCGCCACGGGCCCTATCAGCATGCGGCCTTGGGCGCCGCATGGCGGTTGATTGGACGTGGGCGGCTCCACTCCCCCATGATGCCTCGGCAACCGCGCGAGCTGACAAGTCCCTGCATGCAAAGCGGGTTATGATTACCTGTGATCGTGGGGGCCGGCGGTTGGCCTCCTCTGGCTATAAGTACGGGAAGGCGCCTGCCCTTCCGGTCCATCCCCTCTTGCTTCTCTTCCTTCTTCATGGCTCCGCCAAAGAGGTTCACAGCCGCGGAGAAAGGGAAGGCCCGCCAGGTGGAGCTTGACTCTCCTCCACCCAAGCGCGGTCGAGGCCCTCCCCGCAAACACCCTGCGACTCCCATGGTGGCTCCCCGCGGTCGCGGAGGCGATCTTCCGCGTGGTGGAGGGCGGCCTGCCGCTGCTGGGGGACGCGCTAGGGCCGCACGACACCCTAGGCCGCACTCCCACTCGGCCGACGTACTGTCGGAGTTCGTTGTGTGGGCGGCGGAACCGGCCAGCACCCGGCTCCAACTTCCTCACTTCCTCCTGGGTGAGCTTACTGCTGGCGCCCCGGGTGGCCTCTGGCTTCAGGTGGACGGTTGCTGCGGCCGAGCCTCCTGGGCTTTGCTGGAGGTCTCTGCAGTCGGGAGCTTGGCCCTGACCCGCGGTAGGCAAACTTTTGCCCGCGCGCGTGGTCTGATCCCGCGGTGCACCCTGCACTTCAAGTTCGACGGTGATGCCACCCTCTACGTGAGGGTGTTCGGGGAAGATGGTCGCCGCGCTGGGTGTTGTCCTGAGAATGACGACCGCGGCCGTGGGTCTTGCCCCGGCGATGATGAAGACGACAGTGCGCGTGCGGCAGGTGGCTGTCGAGGTTCATCGAGCTTCGACGGCTCTTCTTCGAGCAGCGTCTCCTCCAGCGGTGGCCGCGATCAGCCTCCGCGCCGCCGCGCCCGCCTGGAGGGAGGTAGCGGGTCTACCCGCCGTCGCGCCCCGGCAAAGCGTGAGACGGAGGCCTCCTGAGCTTTGGAGGCAGTTCGAGTCTCCCTCGCGAGCTGGTGTCGGGCTAGTCGTGCCTGTTTTGTTTTCCCTTTCCCTGCGCGAAAAGATAGTAGTGTAGGGCCTCGCAAGGGTGTGTTTGGACTATTGCTGTTTAATTATTGTACTGCTTCCGCTATTCTGGTATTGTGCCTTCGTGCCGTACGCTGGTGCGCAGAAATTACTTAGCTCGGGGGGAGGGCTTGTCGTGACCCTTGCTTCCCGAAGCCGAGGCTTCGTCGAATGTTCCATGTCCTGCGAGGGTTAGTCTGGAGAGGTAGTTCCCGGCCTCAGCCATGGAGGCGATCGACCCAGGCCCTGTGTTCATGTCGCGATGCCCGTGGGGCACGGACTGGAGGGGTGCTCCTGTAGTGGACCCGGGTTGGGTAGCCTCGAACGACAAGGGAAGAAAACACTCGCGAGGGTGCCCGTGGTGCTCCCTCGCGAGACTTGCGCGAGAGAAATCGATGCAGGAGAGCGAAA
Source organism: Triticum aestivum (assembly GCF_018294505.1). NCBI lineage: Eukaryota > Viridiplantae > Streptophyta > Magnoliopsida > Poales > Poaceae > Triticum > Triticum aestivum. The sequence continues at coordinate 167,189,435 of NC_057810.1, forward strand.
GAGGCAAAGAGGCACAAACCAAAGACGACAACAACTTCAGCAAAACCTCGAATGGGGATGAACAAGCCAACTGCAGAAAGCAAATGAAAAAAGCGGCATCCGGCACCTAATCTAGTCTTCGACGTCTTCTCACCAGCGCGGAGCTAAGTGCTGCCACTGTGCATGGGAGGGAGCCCCAGGGCCTGAGGCCGGCGCTCCTGAGACTCCGGGGCGTGTATAGCCCCACTCATTATTACGTGAGAGTGTCACGGGCGGCGAGCTTCACAGGCATTGGCCTTCTTCACAGGCTCCGGGCCTTTCTCGGGAGGATAAACTTCACAGGCGTCCGCCTTCTTCACAGGCTCTGGGCCTTTTCCAAAACACAACAGCGTCATAGGTGTTCGCCTTCTTCACAAGCTCTAGGCCTTTTCCAAAACGCAACAACTTCACAGGCAGTCGCCTTCTTCACAGGCTCTGGGCCTTTTCCAAAACGCAACAGCTTCACAGGCGTTCGCCTTCTTCACAGGCTCTGGGCCTTTTCCAAAATGCAACACTTCACACGCGTTCGCCTTCTTCACAGGCTCTGGGCCTTTTCCAAAATGCAACAACTTCACAGGCGTTCGCCTTCTTCACAGGCTCTGGGCCTTTTCAAGGGTAAAATCTCCGGAGGTGCTGGATGTTCACGCGTTGTGGATGGGCACCCCCTCCTGAGTCTCCAGGCGCGCGGAGCCGGGCCTGGAAACATGAACAACCTTGAACGGGCCCTCCCACATGGGAGAGAGCTTATGCAGTCCCTCCCTAGAGATTACCCATCTGAGCACGAGGTCTCCTACCTCGAGTGTCCTGGGGCGGATGTTGCGGCAGTGGTATCACCGCAGCGCTTGTTGGTATCTTGCTGCTCGAAGCGCAGCTTCCCAGTGACGCTCCTCCCCCAGCACGAGGTCTGTCCTCCGCATGGCGTCCTGCTGCGCCTCGTCGAACACCGGGACCCATGCGGAATGATGTCTGACCTCGTGAGGGAGGACCGCTTCAGCTCCATAGACCAGTAAGAATGGGGTCTCGCCAGTTGGCTTGGTTGCGGTCGTGCGGATGGACCACAACACGGACTGGAGCTCATCGTACCAACCTCGGCCGCAAGCCTCCAACTTCTTCTTGAATGTCCTGGTCTTGAGGCCCCTCAGGACCTCCACGTTGGCCCGCTCGTCCTGACCGTTCTCCAGGGGTGCGCCACTGAAGCGTAGCATATCTGCGTTCCAAGGTTAGCACAGTACGTTTTGAAGAGGTTATTGGTGAACTGTGAACCGTTGTCGGTGATGATGCGGTTCGGCACCCCGAACCAGCTCACGATGCCCTTGATGAACTTGACCGTAGACCCTGCGGGGATGGTGCGGACGGCTTCCACTTCATCCCACTTAGTGAACTTGTCCACGGCGACGTAGAGGTAGCGGTAGCCCCCTGGCGCCCGAGGAAATGGGCCCAGGATATCCATCCCCCAGACTGCGAATGGCCATGAGAGGGGTATAGTTTGCAGACCTCCAGCCGGCTGATGGATCTGCTTGGCATGGAACTGGCAGGCCTCGCAAGCCTTCACCAGTTCGACGGCATCATTGAGTGTAGTGCGCCAATAGAACCCACTACGGAACGCCTTGCCAACGAGGGTCCGCGATGATGAATGATGCCCACAGTCCCCACCGTGTATATCCGCCAGCAGTTCCTTCCCTTGCTCCCTGGAGATGTAGCACAGGGACACATCATTCGGTCGCCTTTGGTAGAGCTCTCCATCCCTAATGCAGTATGTTGTGGCCTGCCGCGCCACGCGCTCCGCTTCCTCTTCCCTCTCTGGCAAGATCCCTTGCGTCAGATAGCTCCGGAGCTCCGTGATCCAGCACCCCTCCTGAGGCTCCATTGTCAAGAGCAGACGCGCCCCTCAGGTCGGGCCACAGACCGGGGCTCCGGAGGCTGGCGGCTGGGGGAGCTCCTCCCGAGGCTGCGTCGCGCTTGACAGTGATGGCCTGGCCGAGGGCTTGAGGATCCACTCTTCGAAGACGCCAGGCTCTTGAGGTAGTTGCCTGGATACTCGTTTGGCGATGTCGGCCGCCTCCTGATTGGTGCCACGCGGCACGTGCTGTAACTCCAGCCCCCCAGAACTGCTTCTCCATCCTGCGGACCTCCGCAAGGTAGGCTTCCATGTGCTCATCCCTCGGCTCGTATACTTTGTTGGAAAAGTTGACGAGGAGTTGTGAATCACCTTTGATGGTAAGACGCTTTACTCCGAGGGCGGCCGTAGCCTTCGTATTCTGCTATGTTGTTGGAGACCTTTTCTCCGTGCTGGAAATAGAGCTGCACGGCGTAGTAGAGCTTGTATTGGGTGAACAACTGCTTCTTCTTTGTCGGCGCAGCCCCCTTGGGCTCAGGGGCGTCCGAGTCGGCGGGTTACGCCAATGCCGCCGCCTTGAAGGAGAGCTTGAGAACTTGCAACGCATCCCCGGTGTCTCCGCATACGGTGAGGACGCCGCTGCTCCCGGTCATTTTCATGAGGTTGTACGCCGCGTGAGTCGCAGCCATGAATCGGGCCAGCGCTGGGCAGCCAAGGATGGCGTTGTATGGGAGGCCGATGGGGCGATGTCGAAGTCGATTAGCTCCATGCGGAAGTTGTCGTAGGTGCCGAAGGTTACCGGGAGATGGATCTGCCCCAGGGAGCTGGAGGACCCGACCCCGACGCCCAAGAAGGGCCGGCTGGGCCGAAGCCGCTTCGGTGGTATGTGGAGGAGGCTGAAGGCTTCAATTGAGAGCACGCTGAGGCCCGATCCGCCGTCGATGAGAGTCCTTGTGACGTCCACCTAGTAGATGGTGGGAGTGCATAGCATCGGGAGCATGCCAGAGCAGTCCGAGTTGGAGGGGTGGTCCTTCGAGCTAAATGCCAGATCGGCCTTGGGCACCGACCGACCTGAGGGAGCCCCCTGCCACGTGGAGGCGGCACCGACCTAGCGGACGAATGGCTTGACATGGTGGCCCGAAAGTGGCGCCTACAAGCCGCCCAGGAGGGCCGCGACGACCGGGGGCGCCGGTGCAGAGTGCCTGGCGAGGAAGAGGTTGCGCAGCTCTTCCTAAGGGGCCATAGAAGCCGCCGGCAACTTGTCCGGCCACCGCACCCGTCGCAAGGCCGGGGCCAAGGCTTGGAGCCCCCTGGCCCCCGCGCTAGTGCTAACAACCGGAGCGGGTGGCGCGCCTCTCATCGTAGGGCGAGTCAAGGTGTTGGCGGGGAGCGGGTCGGCGGAAGGAGAAGCTCCGGCGCACCCCTACCTGGCGCGCCAAATGTTAGATTTCGGGTTCCGGCAGACCCTCTAGATTCGAACAGTGGGGTGCGCGCGGAGATTTTGCCCTCTGCCTACCTACACCTCACCGCCTCGCTATGATTTAAGCAATCAAAGGAACAACACAAGAGACACAGAGTTTATACTTTCAGGCCACCATTGTGGTGTAATACCCTACTCCAGTGTGTGGTGCGGTGGATTGCCTCTTGGGCTGATGATGAACAATACATGGGAGAACAGCCTCGCGAGGGTCTATTCTTGGCTGGTGCGATGAACCTCTGGGGGGAGTTCAGTCGCTCTCTCGATCGATTTCTAGGTGCCTCTACCTTGTGGGTGGCTAGTCCTATTTACAGGCAAAGGCCCTGGGCCTCTTCCCAAATATTGAGCAGGAAGGGCACCAACAATTTGCCATTTTGAAGGGGAACACCTAGTACACTTATCCTGACTAAAGTTGGTCCTCGCCTGCCAAAGGCTCTGGTGGTGACGCCGTCTTGGGCTCCATGATGACCTCCATCTTGCCGTTCTGCTGGTCTTGGTCTTGTTGCACCGAAATGGACGCCTTTCCTTGATACTCTCGTCTGCGCTTGCTCCCTTAGCACCAAAGAGGAAAGGAGGACACTGCACTGGCTGGCGCCTGCCTGGCGCCCTTGGTCTTCATGGCTTGCGTCATGGGCACCTCATGAGGCACCCCGCCTTGATCTCTCCACCTCCTCGCGAGGCAGCCTGACGGGGCCGCTCCTGAGGAAGCTCCTTGTCGTCCACCCCGCGAGGCTTGGCCCCTCGTGAGGGTCTTGAGCTCGTGCTGATGAAGGTGGGCCATGCTGGGCCGCCCCTTGAGCCACGCCGCAGGCCGCAGGTAGGCAAGTCTGGGGACCCCCGTTCCCAGAACGCCGACAACTATATGCGGGCTTCCAATGTGCGTGTGAAATTATCACCTTTACATACAACTTCTCCAGACATGGAAAGCATTGCAGCAAGCCAATAATCTTGTTCAGATCAAAACTAATCATTTGGATATATAAGATCTTGACAAAATCTAGCACCATTGATATGCCATCCATGGAGAAACTCTTCATTGAGCATAGAACATAATATTAGTACAAAATGTGTACTCCAAGATGATATATGACTTATGGGCAGAAATTTAAAATGCAGCTTATGGTTACAAGTGTAGATGATAATATAAAGTACCTAAAGAACTGTGGAGGCAAACATCATATTGAAATGAGCACTGGGATCATGTATTACACCCAAGGTCTCCAGTTTAGGTGCAGAGAGGACGGTTATTTGCAACGGTGAATAACTAGAATCAAGGATCAACCTTTGAAGTGAAGGGGCATCTTGGATGATGAGCTGCCTTCCGTCAAAAGAAATTCCAATTCTAACAAGGTTAGGCGACTTTATTTGGAGACAACCGATTCTAACTGTGAAAACAAGCACCAAGCACTCTAGGGCGGGGCAACTAGAGTGGATGATGTTGTGCAATGAGGCCTCTGATATACGAACCCGCACAAGTGAAAGTTTCTTGAGAAATGGGAGTCGAAGGTTTAGTACCAGATTGTCTGGTAGGTAGCACAGCGTAAAGGTGGAGGTGTGGAGAGAGGAGGAAAACCACGAGATGGACATCGGTGCTGAGGGCACAAGTTCATGGTGTTCAGTATGTGGTATGTGATTTCCAGGGGAATAGTAGAACTCAAGCAGCTGTAGTTCTATGAATTCAGGGGATTTCAGCCAGGCGTCCACCGTGCAGGGCATGGTATGCTTGCTCAGGTAGCATGACGGGATGCAGAGGCTTTGAACGGAGCCCTGGTGGGAGGAGATGATGGCTCTGGGGATTTCAAAATCATTGAAGAGAGATAGCTAACAGTCGAGATTAAGGGGCACGACGCGCCATAGAGGGCTCCACCGAATTTAGAGGACTTGGGTGTGGCAGCATTCCTTGGTGGGGAGAAGCGAGATGATCTCCCCAAGGACGGTGTCCGGGAGATCGCTGATGCGGTCCACCCGAGATTCTACGGGTTCCTGGGATCCGGTGGGGGCGGGGTCGCCGCTTCTCCCCGCGCTACCGGGTGCGGGATCGACAACTGGCGTCGCCGCTGGTGGGAGCCTCATCTTCTTGGCACTGGGGTCAGCCGACTCCATTTTCCTTGAGGGCGTCGTGTCGCGCTCACGGATTTGAGTAGAGTAACGAATGACGAGCCTAGTTGTAGTGCGAGTGAAGAAGAAGGGGAGCTGAGGTTTTTTCTGTAGTAGTGAGGAAGAAGGGGAGCTTGGGTTTTCTGTAGGAGTGAGGTGAGGAATTTGGGGGTACGAGTGGAGCGAGCTAACGTGAGGTGGGTGGGAGCAAGGAGGAAGAAGAGCACCCAGGTTTTTTTGGGGCGGTGTGTTGGGTGTGGGTAGCGCCTCTCATTCAGTAAATATAGGGCTTTTGAATTGATTTTACTATTTACTAGTGTGGATGGGCTGTTTTTTCTTGGGCCCAGAGAAACAATTACTACTAGTATAGTGGAGACACTCTACAGCTACCCAGAAAAACAATTACTACTAGTACAATGGAGACACTCTACCGCTTCTGGCTCCTCCTAGGTCACTGAAATGTTTCCCTCTATTGAATGATGTTATACTTTTGTTCACCGACATGCGGGCCATGCAGCGCACGGGCCCAAATGCCATCCACCAAATTAGAAGGCAGTATGCAGGCGGAGAGTAACCCCGGTCGTAGCACGGCAGTAACGAGCCATCATATCACAAAACCCCACCCCCCCCGTAGTCTAAGTTTGACGGACAAAGAAACCATCATTTCACTCTTCGCTGAATCCCCTTCTCCCTCACCGTCTTCAAGAAAGGCAACACTCGCATCTGCCACTGTTCTTCTCTCCCAACAGAGGGAAGGTAAGCGGATCCGTGATGTTGGTATATTTTCGTTCAGGAAAAAAAAGAACTTTTGCAAAGCAGTAACCGATCCTCACTCTCTTTTTTGTTTCATTGTCATTGTGATTGTGTTTTCCTTTCATTGGTCTCCTAGTATTCATTAGTTTCATGATGGACCAAGGAGAACCAGGCAAAGATCTGCCGATATTGGAGCAGACGCGGGAGGCTGATCCCCACGAGACAGAGAGCTCCAAGAAGATGGAGGCAGCCACCGAGCCGACCCCAGATACGCTCACGACCACTACTGAGATGGTCAATGCCCCGTTTGATGTTATAGCCCCCGTGGCACTACAGGAGCAGTTTTCCCCCTTCGAGGATGTGTCCCCCCCCCCCCGCTGAGCTGCCCAAGGTGATTTTCTTCTTTGCCAATCTCGATTGTGGTTTTTCATCTAAGTATGTGGTGATTAATAATGCAAAATTTTATTAGCTTCGATGCCATGCTATACATAGTGGTTTAAATAACTTGTGTTTCTTATACTGAAAAGTAATTCAGAATTTGTTTCTGTTTCAATTAGAACCCTGATGCAGACAAGGATTGTGTGGTTGTACATGTCACTCGCTATGAGGCGGATGACCTGAATATACGCACTGGGAAAACAGAGTTCTTAGGCTGTTGGATCCTGGAAGCCATTTGCGGTTATACCAATGAAGAGTTGTATTCCAGCCTCACTGTTGTCAGGCGTGTTGTCCAGGGTGTACTGAAGCACAAGAAGTTCAAAGCTACTCCTTCGTTTGTGAGGCATATTGTTCTTGTCAAGCTTACGCAGGAAGATGACGTGGCATGCCTCCACAAACAAGTTTATCAGTGGCAAGGCCACAAGGTTGTCTTCATGAAGGTTCACAGGATTGAGCTGTTGCGGGACGTCCTCGATGATGTTCATGGCAAGGTCCGTCTTGTGTCCAGCCCAAATTAGATCGAGGCATGAAATAGTTGCCCCAGCTAGTGTTTAATAGTAGTTTGGATTGTGTCTAATTATCCGAACCTTGCCTGTTATCGACCCCTCTAGGGCTAGTACTCTGTTTGAATCCGTCTATGGGAACTGCTGCTACTTTTGTGTGCCCGTGAATCATGTGAGAACCATCGTAATTGTTGCCGAAACAGATGCGTCCTCACTAGTTTTTTCATGAATATGGCATGGTAAGACATAAGTTGTCATGGTTTATCATACGAGCAGTGTGTGTTTTGATGAAATAGAGCACTCGTTCGAGAACTGTGCACCGACGTATACATAAGTACTTGTAAACAATGTTGGTGCTACCCCACTTGTAAGCAGTTGTGCAAAACACGGCACATTGGCTCAGCTCGCTTCAACACTAGGCTATCGACCAGCTAACAATCAACAATCTGCTGTCTGACATATAAGCAACTATGTATCTTGTTACAGTGGTTCATGCAGTTAATTGAGGCCACAATGTAATAAATTGCAAACGTTCACACGCTAGTCCAGCGCTCATGTGGAATGCTCACATTAAACTCGTTTTCATAAAAAACTTGAAAAGCATAAGTTAAGCAATTTTATACATCTCAATGATTCATAGAACATAACAAACATATACTAGTTCACAGCAAAAGACAAAGTTGTGAGAAGGTTGACAAATCAGGAAAAAACAAGCAAGGCTTCTCTGAGCAAAGGGCCTCCCGGCAGGCTTAAATTTCCTGGAGTTCACTCTGGTTTTTTCTTGTTGCCACCATCCAGGGTTAGGTTCTCTCATTCCAGAATAACCAATTATAATTGTGGTCTCAGCTGGAATGCTGAACTGAACCATGCAGTGTACTGACCAGTTGAAATGCTTGTGCATTCCACTAAATTTAAGCACCGTTATTTGCAGAAATAAGCAGACCACAATGCCTCTTGTCCGCGCACCTGTCCAAAAAACCGCCGTGCAGCCGTGCCAGCTAGTCCTCGGTCCGTGGAAGAACTGGCAGAAAGTGCATTCCGGACTAGGATGCAGTTGTTTTTGCTCGTCCCTGCACTGCAATCAGGAAGTAAAACGTACGAATCAGCTTCTTTTAGATTGCGTTGGTCATTCTACCTTAGTTACTACCAATGTAGGAATACCTTGAAGACTGGAGGTTAGACAACGACAACGAGGGATAGCCATCTCATTTTGCGCAGTTGTACTAAAACTGAGGTGTGTGCTTTTGATTGCGCGGATAGAAACGATACGGAGACAGACATCCCGAAACGATATGGAGACAGACATCCCTGTTTGCGCAAATACGAAATACGGTTATTTAAACAGTGACAGATATTTGCAGTGGCGTATGATTAACAGCAGCATCTATTGTGTTATAATTGGCACTAGATTGACAGTATGAAGAGTCCTTAAGTAAGTAGCATCACATCACATCAACAATGCCACTAGATTAACATGCAGAACAATAGCATTAGTATTACTGTCATGAGAGTAGCACATGGTCAGTAAATGTGCAATCAAATTTGTGCAGTTCCACTGGGATGAAGCAATGTTAGCGGTGTGAGAGTTAAGTGTAACTGCAAAAACACAATTCATGGGAAATAAAGCAAGACGGAAGCACTTCATAAAATGGTGGTGGCATTGCTTCAATTTATCGACGGCACTAGACCATTACTTATAGTGACATTAGGTGGCATTGCTTAATGCTTCATGTGATTTTACATTAACGGTAGCGATATGGGCGTAGGGACAGCAGGGGCATAAAGTGGTGAGGCAGATGTGGCTGCCGAGAGCGGCAAACACTCAGGCAGCATGTCTGCATTTGTCCCATTTTTTATCTCCTCGGCGACATTTTCCTATGTGAGCACAGGAAATCTAGACCTGCTCATTCTCATTTGCGTTGTCCCCCAACACCCGTCACTTTCTTTCCTTTTTCAACCAAGAGATAGGTCCACTTCCCCCCACCCTTCGCCATCCACCATGCTTTCTTCGTCTTTTCAACCAAGAGACCGGTTGGGTAGCCAGTATCTACTACTTTCCCCCGTTTCCTCTTAGAACCAAGTCCTAGATTCATGCTACAGCTTTCCCACTTCTTCCCTGTTTGAACCAACTCTTAGAGTCGACTGTATGAACTAGCTTTACCTCTAATAATAGTAAAAGTCTAGGTGGCTTTGGAACAGCGGACGGAAGTAGAAAAAGATCCACACGAAGGGAGCTGGGGCAGTAGAGCAAGGCAGGTTTCGAAGGAATATATACCTGAGGGTCGTCGGCATGTGGCAAAGACGGCGTCGGGAGGCCGCATCTTGGCCACAATACCGCAGGGAGGAAGAAGGGGTCGGAGGCACTCCCGAGCCGGCGCTCTCTCGGAGAGAACGGCACGGCCGCCGATCGGGATGCGCGGGCGGCCGTTGGTCTCCTCCCTCGCCGCTGACAACAGCGTGAACGATGCACCTACACCCCTGCCCTGTTCGAGGTTGTCCGGACGGATTTGTGACCAGTCGTGAGCTGTGAGAGAGTGTGACCACCTATGTCTTGCTTAGATCTGGAGAGCATGAGAGAGTGAACGAGAGGAACCCTAGTAAAGCAAGCACTAAGGCTCCTGCTTATATATATAGTGGAGTGATTTTGTTGTACCAGCTTCAAAAAAATGCGCTCCTACATGTACCAGTGAGTGGGTGTGAGAGAACTAGTGCGTGCGTGCACCTCTTCTCTTAGTGAGAGTACAATATTCTATGCCCAAAGAACGTTCGCTGCAAGAGTAATAGTATAAGTGTATGACGTGTGAGCTAAAATAAAATGTGTGCAATGTCTTCTGTTTTCTAGAAGTTCTGATGGTAGGGTGTGAAGAGCACAATGTGCATGACGTCTACCTGCAGATAGACGGTGGATGCGACATGCGAGTCTGCGAGAGGACTCGAGAGAGTCGTGACTCGTGAGGGTGCGTGTGCGTGAGAGGGAGGGGGCACATATCAATGCAATGCATGTGTCCGTAAATCATTATCCAACAAACATTTGCCACAAGCCTTTTCCTGATGAATGCTGTAAGAACCGTTGGACCGGCATCCGACAGTGTCAGTTTTGACATGTCATTGAACAGAACAGACACTCCTCCTACACACAAATCTTCCACGTGAGTGTTAGCAACTGTCGTATGCTCCCTCCGTTCTGAAATGCAGTGCATATAGCTTTATTGAAAATTCAAACCTCGCAAACTTTTACCGAGTTTTCGTGTACCAAATTGCACATGTAGAATACCCTGTATATATCATTTCATTCATCTTCGAGAGGTAACTATAAATATGGGGGAGGAGTCTACAAAATAAGACCATCATATCACCCGCATCAATTTCAACCATCCTTTGGTGTCGAGGAATATCATAGGAACTCTATATGATATGATTTTTATAGGATTTTTTCCTTTAGAGCCAATTGGTTCATAGGAATAGATTCATATACTCCACATTTCAAAGGAAATAAACATGATATCATTTCTATAGCTTTAGAGCCACTTGGTTCAAATGAATGGATTCCTATACTCCCTTAATTTCAAAGGAAAATAAACATTAGCGTATATTCAATAGAAAAGTTCCTATGATCTGAACCAAATTACATATCTTTTCTAATCCCTCCTCATAGGAATTGAGATACATGTCATCTCTAGATTCAATAGAAAAGTTCCTATGATGTGAACCAAATGACATCTCTTTTCCAATCCCTACTCATAGGAATTGAGATGCTCCATGTCATCTCTTTCCCTACAACTTCCATGTATACATCTTCTATTCCTAAATAGATAGTACAACCCACTAGTAGCTTTTTTCCAAAACATGCAACTATGGCACAAGAACTATATAGTGTGCCAATAACTTTGAAAGATGGTCGCTGGATGAAGCTAATCCGACAGTGCAGAGATGGCGAATCCGAGCACTACTGGCCGTTGGATATCATCAACATTCCACCAGATCTGCCACATGTACAATTTAGAAGACTCCATGGTTGAACTTAAGCATAATGCACAAACCTCAAAACACAAGCACTTCTCCTTTGTTCTAGAATCTTCTGTATCATAATTGTTTTTTTCTAAATGAATTGCCATTATTTGTTTTTTACTTTATGCTTTACAATGCACAACCCCATGAATCTTAACATTTTTATAAAACTAATTGATTTTGAATGAGATGAACTATAAGAACTAAACGAACATCTACATCATGCATATATGACTCAAAGCTTTACATGCTATAGTGTGTATTTATTCATAATTTGGTTTCAAAATCTCATGCGTTCAATGCATCATTGCCTTTCGGTCGAACCTACGTCCACAATTTTTTGTACGTACTATATCTCCACTGATCCCCGAACCCAAAATGCTGCCTCGTTCCCGTAAAACCAAGCGGCCCACACATGCGTCGACTCGAACCCGTTTACTACGACGTGGCCCCGCACGCCGTAGTACTCCTACAAACCCTACCGCCGCACTCATCATCGGTTTTCTTCAAGAGGACGAGGGAGAAGCCGATTTGTAGTGGAGGCGCTTTCAAAAAAAGGATATGTAGTGGAGACCCCTACCCTAGGGTGCCCTAGGTAGCTGCCGCACGCATCATTGTTTTCTCTTTTCTTTATGCTCTTGCGCCCTAGAGTGAAATGATGGTTGCTTCGTCCGTCCAGCTTAATGCGGGCCCTAGAGTGAAATGATGGTTGCTTCGTCCGTCCAGCTTAATGCGGGAAAGGTGGGGCTTTGTGATTTGACCCCTCGTCGCTCATTTTCTACTACTGCGGCGCTACGACCGGGGTGCCTCCAGTTCCAACCGCTGCTCCGAACTGTAATTTGGTGCATCGCACGTGGAACAAGACGGTGGATGAGCCACATGTCAGCCAAAGGGGTCCTGTTAAGTGTGTCGCCATTTCGTGTGCGGACTGACCCTGCTTGAGTTGCTACGCCAACACGACAGGAGCAGCCTACCACTTGGTTTTGCTCCTTGGTGAATCCCGACTATATTGATCTAAAAAGATACGTGCTGAACTACCCTCTCTGTCTTGGTTTTTTATTTTTAGGCGTCTCGGTTTATAGGGCGTGCACGTAGTTCTAGGTCATCCATTTGACTAACTAAATATGAGTTACTAGTATGTCACAAAAAGTACTACTATATCATTGGATTCTTAAGCGGATGTAGTTGTATTTAAAAGTTGAGGGCGGGGCTTTTCCTGCGCGGTAGGCGGGGCAGTTCCGCCTAGTCGGTTCGACAGAGACGCGAGAAGACGAGGGAGTAGGCTGCTGCAAACGTAGGGCTGTGTGATTTGACAGCGAGCTACTGCTGGATAGGTGGGGCCCCGTGATTTGACTTGCCATTATCATTTTAACTGTGGCGCTACGACCGGCGTGAGTCTCCTGATTCCTGACCACCTCCATACAAGTGCCTCTCCCAATGCTCCACCATGTAGTTGAGGCTGGCTCTTGCATGAAAGCCTACTTCTCCACTTTTTCCTTGCCTCTTTCCTCCACACATGAAAATATGCCATGTAAAGCGGGCTTATAGCCCACTATTGTAGTACTTACTTACTCCTACAGGTGCTAAGCTTGCCACATCGGCATAAAGTCTGATGTGGCAAGTTTGGTGACCCAAGGAAGAAACGGTGCTAAGCGCGTGTACCTAGGTGAAAAGACAATTTTGAGTCTATAGCTAATTAAATGAAGCAAACTTAGCAACACCATTTCATTGGAAGAGGTCACTCCTTGGCAAATGCAATAAATACTAGTACTCCCTGTGTCCTAGTGTCAAAAACGTTCTTATATTATGGGACAGAGGGAGTACGAAGAAAGAGATAGAGAGGAGTAAAAAAATACACTTATAGCCAACCTTATAGCTAACCTTGTTGTAGTATGAGTGACTAAGTGATGACTATGTATGACATGCCAACATCAGATAGCCTAATGCACCGTGTTAAATCTCCAACGGCGCGACCGCGTGAGCGACGCGACGGTCGTGGTAGGCACGACCATGATACAGGCTGCTGGCAGCCCTTGGATCTGAGATCAAACGGTCACATGCTAAGTTGCTGAAAATTTGCAGAATAACCATCCAGGATAGGATATTCACCCATAGGTCTAGAATCACGCCATGCAACCGTTCGATCTCAGATCCAAGGGCTCTCGGAAGCCCGTATCATGGGAGAATGGAAAGCCACTACCCTGCCGTTCGCACGTTGGCAGTTCGCTCCTACTCGTCCCCGCACGTCCATCAATACTATGGCGGTTCGCTCCTAGTCATCTCGTCCATTCACATTACGGCAGTTCCACTAATCCTAACCCTCCTCCCAAATCCATGGCGTCCCAAATCTCCACGATCGGCGGTGAGTACAAGGTTAGAACCATCACCGGCGATGAGTTCGACGTCATCTACACCCGTTCTTCCGCGACGGTGAAAGGATGCCTTTCTCGCTTCAGACGCATGTTCGAAGACTCAGATGATGAGCGGGTCGCTGGGCTAGATGTTGAGTACACCACAGTCCTGGGACGAGAGAAGGATCTAAAGGACGAAGAGAGGAAGAAGCCCGCCGTGATCCAGGTTTGCGTGCATGACTTATGCTTGGTCTACCACATATGCCATGCCGACGTTGAATGCCTGGATTTTAAGGACTTCCTCGAGAGCAACCTAGTCAAATTCGTTACTGTAGACTTTGGTAACGACAAAGAAGTCCTGGGTCGGATAGGCCTCGTTGTAGGCAACACCTTCGACCTCCAGAAGAATCGGCTGGTGTCCTCTCGTCAGCCTTCAATGCTGACCCTGGCAGGAGCCATGGTTCATCCTTCGTACGGTAAACTGGAGAAACCTCATTACACGTTTCATCGTTATGCATGGCAGCGGAATGTACTAGATATAGACCACATCCACTACGCTGCAATGGATGGCTACCTTTGTTTCAATATCTACAAGGGTTGGATGAAGAGCAAGAGCCAAGTGTGCGGTTCAAGCAAAGAAGTATCGGCCAAGAGGAAGAGGGACAAGGACGAAGTCGAGGACGTGGACGAGGACTCCTCCGAGTGAGTAAGGTGTCAGTATCGTTGCTCATGGTGGTTCTAATGCAGTGTC